>NW_028145590.1:1527500-1620000 GCF_977016875.1 Pavona decussata
AAGTTGTCCGCTCACTATAATGCTTTGCTAGTGCCATCAAAGGGAAATAGCTCAAAAGTTTATTCAGTATAAGGTAAAAGCATGCTTTGTTCTATTCAACGAATGACTTTATTCTACTGGTTACAGCAACTTTACAACACCGTGGATTTTATACAAGTGCAATATTTAATCACCCTTCGCACTTTGGTAGCTGTCAAGGCTTGACGTTACGTTGCTAAGAGGTCCTTAATTCCTTAGAGACGGTTGTCAGCTATAGCGGCTTGTTAATAATGAATAAAAATATTGACTCGGCCGAAAAAAAAAGCAAATTTCAAATACAAGCTACAGTAATTCAGCGACGAAAAGAAACATTATGATATCTTATAAATCTACAAACAAACCAAATCAAGTTAAACTTAGGGTCATGATTCCTTCCTGTCAATGTATAACAACTTCCTTAAAGGTTGTTTACTAGTGGAGGGTTAGTTAAGGAGACACTTTCCAGTCCACTTTTAGCTTAAAGAAAAAAATCACTACTTCCAATTTACTACTTCCAATTCCAGGAATATCCTTAAACAAGTATAAAAATGCGGTTGGGTTTCTTAGAAACCGAATTTCAACGAGGCACTTTTTGTATAGTTAGCTCATTGTTGAACTGGTTTAAAATGCTACCAAGTTATAAAATGACTAGCACAATTACTCTTTAAATAACTTCTTACTCCGACAAGAATATATGCATTCGTCATTAAAATAACTTGTCTTTTCGATTTCTGAATTGTAGTTCTTCAAAATAAAATCACCGCGCTTGAGATTCACTGTAGCCCACGACCGTTGGAGCACCCAACGAGTCAACATTAAAAGATGGTAACAATGTAGTTTCCTGCTTCCTGTTTCTACACCATTTTCTGGTCTTTAAAAACACAACTTTCTGTAAGCTCATACATTTTAATCTGTCCGGATGCTTTAGTTAAAAATATAGTTGAGGAAAGTTTTTGGAAATGGAATTTTATTACCAAAATTTAGAAGCTCATTTTAGTTTTACGAAAATGCTAGCCGGTTTTTCTTAGTATTTCTGATGACATATTTAGCCATTCGAAAACGAAAGAAATAACTTTCTCTCATGTTACTAAATTTTGAGTTGACATTCTGCCCTTCTGTGGGGCTGTGGATCTTCTTCACTAGTAAATCCAAATTTGTGAGGCGATTAATGCCTTCCAAACTAGTGGTTAATCGTTGAGTGCCCCTGGTGAATCTCGATAATCGATTAAATAATAACAATGGTACAAGCATTATCCATCTCGATTCACAATCATCGGCGAGCCTAAACAAAGATCTGTACATTCCACGGCGTTGTTGTTTCCAAGGACGGAATCATACGCTATTAAAGGAATTCTTTCAAGGATACATTCTTTTAAGAATACATCAAATTAGCGTTTCAGAAATACCGTATGCTAAGACATATTCGCAATTTTCAATTTCTTACACACCCACGTACGCACACAGGCACACAGAAACAAGAAAAGGACGAGCAATAACAAGTAGATTAAAAAATCTAAAAATAATTGTTAACCGATGTCAAGTACTCTCTTCACTTTAATTCCTCGTCTGCTTGTTAAATCAGCGTCTGTAAATTGGAAAAGAAATACATAATTAAAGAAATAAAACGACAGTAATGGTGACAGTTTAAGTAATGTGCCTGAAAAAAAATTGTTTTTATTTTCGTTAGGTAGTTGACAAGGCTTCTTTTGCAATGAGATTTTCAATGTCAAAAGGTCAGACTGCGATAGTTTTAATGAAAATGACAAAAATAGCGAGTTCTCATTTACGTTTGATCGAGACAGGGCTAATCCTACTTCCTTAGCAACACAAATAAACAAAAAGTCCCAACTGCGACAATGTCTGGCTGGTTTCTTTTCATTCGAAAAATCGAATCCATTCTGCCCTGGACATCGGTCACCGTTTGTTGTATTTAGTCCCACTTCTCTTTTCCCAATAACTTGCTTAAGCCTCTAATTTTCAGCCGCAAGTCATAATTAACTGGAAGGTAGATAATTGTACAACCGAGACAAGTTACAAAGAATTTGGCCTTGCTTCAACACCGGAAACAATTAGAAAGAGCAACCAAAAATTATGGATTGAAACTTTCTTCAAACGAAATGGGCTTTCTTCAAACGAAATGTTTACATTGTAAAAAAGTTACACTTACAGTTCTCCAAAGTCAAACGTGACGTCATCACCAATGAGTACAAATGGAGCCCAATGCTTTACGGCACAGTAGTCCTTTGAATTTCGAAGAGACGTCATAGCCTGGTGAAGAGCCACACTGGCGCTTTTTCCATCAAATAGGTGTTGATAGAAGATCTTCATGAACTCCATAGTTGCTTTATCAGAAATTGACCAAAGTGACGCCAGAACAGAACGAGCACCAGCCGCCAAGAACGCCCGGGCGATACCGATGACACCCTCAGACTTAACCTCTCCTCTACCACTGTGACAGCAGCTAAGGACAACGAGCTGTGCTCTCAGCCTAACATCTTGTAAATCAGCCATTTTCAAAATGTAGTCTTCTTCTCTGGGACCTTTGATCTTTGGTCTTGAGCGTTGATCTCGATCTCTTTCCCATCCAGGATTTGGAGCCAAAGCAATTTCTCTGTTTCCTTTTTTCCATGGGCTGCGATGTGAACCAAGGCGACTGATGCGATTCGTTTCAAAACCTCCTCTTTGGTGGCTTTGATTCCTGTAAGTGATGGGATCCTTAGAATTTCCCCTATCATCTCAACTTCCTGTTTGGCGTGTGGCAGTTCTTCGTACTTTGGCTTTGGCTCTGGGTGTCCAACAACTACCTTCTTCAGACAGGGATTTCCAACAAGCAATGCTCCACTCTTACTGTGGTAGTCTACAGGGGATTCTTTGATGAGCTTCAAAGTGGTCAGCGAGGGTACAGTCCGAATTCGGATAGTCTCGCTCAATGCAGATAATGGAGCCAAGCACAGAGGACCATCGGGAACAATGATCAATTCACCACCCTCCAAAACGTCTTCGATGGGACCAATAACAGCGTCATACAATGGCTGCAGGGACTTGCTACTGATGCATTGTGATGGCCCTGATTGTGCTCTATGATCAGCCCCGTTATCATCAATTAGCTCACCCATTGTACGATCCTGGCCAATTACGCGATCACGAACTCCACTTTCCTTTAAAGTGGTTTCCAAAAGTTCTTCAACAGAATCTTGGTCGAGTCTTCCACCCTCTATTTTACTTTCTCTAAACACGACTTTGTCTGTCTTGCTGATAACCCAGAAGTTGATTTTGTTGTTCTCATGTCCAATGAAAACTGTTTGGGTGGATAATTTGTTTGAAATGTCAGAAATTACCGATTTTGGTCCAAGTAAAACCGATGGAAGTTCTGTAAGTCCATACTGTATTTTCAATCCATCTACCAAGGCCTGTGCTCGTGCTTTCTCAGCAGCATTCAAAGCCTGTTCAGTCTTTTGGAGTCTTAAGGAAGTACTCCACGATAAAATGTAAGGATCACGCCAGAGCTCACGAAAGCTTATTTTCCAGGTATCCCCAGAATGAAGACGAGCTCGCACATTATCGAAGATGTTTACGCTAGACTGATAGCATTCCTTCGCTTTTTGAAAGTATCCAAGACTGAAATGAACGTTGCCAAGATTGCAACTGGCGCGTCCTTCTTGCATTCTGTTCCCCATTTGCTTGGCAAGAGACAAGTCATTCTTGTGGTAGTGACCGGATTTTTGAAAGTTTCCCTGTAGTTGATTAACGGCACCGAGACTGCTATAGGCCCGACCTTCTCCTGCCCTGTCAATCACTTCTTTGGCAATCGAGAGGCTTCTTTCGTAGTATTATTTGGCTTTTTTGTAGTTACCAAGGAGTTGGTAAAGGTTGCCGAGATTGGCACAAGCGTCACTACTCCATCCTTCGGCAAGCGACAGTTGTAGGTCAAAGTTCTTTTCGGCCTCTTCATAGTTTCTGAGACGGAGGTTTGCGCAGCCGAGATGACCATACGCTCGACCTTCTCCGTCTTTATCTGCATTTTTTTTAGCAATGGCGAGCTCTTTATTGTAGAATCTGATGGCTTGTTGAGAGTTTCCAAGGGCATCGTAGGCGCAACCAATTCCGCCACAAGCATCTCCTTCTGCTTTCTTGTCTCCCACTTCTTTGGCATTGGACAGGCATCTTTTTTGGTACTCTAGGGAGAGTTCTTTAGTGTTGGATTTAATGGCTTCTTGGAAAATTAGGAGGATTCCAAAGCCACTGTTTAGACCGTTGTAACCCCATCGTCTTCCTATTCCGTCGACACTGTCTTCTCCGGCAAGGGATAGACTTTTCATGAGCAGCTCAAGGGCTGTTTTCAAGACTCTTAGGTCTTGATAGGTTTCGCTAAGATTGCCATGCACGTATCTTTCTGCTAAATTGTCGCCCACTTCCTTAGCAATGAACAAATCTTGTCTGATTGGGTACTCTATGGCTTTTGGAATGTCGCCATGGCTACTGAAAGCGTCGCCGAGACCGCCAAAGGCCCGCCGTTTTTGAAGTCTGCCTCCAATGTTTGCTGCAATGGACACGTTTTTCACTTGGTAGTCCACGGCTTTTGAAACCGACCAATGGTTTGATGAACTTCGCCGAGATTGGAACAGGCCCATACTTCTGTGGCTACTTGGTGAGATACTCTATTTTGTTTGATATTTCTGATGTAATCCTAGAAAATTTATAGGTTGAAGTGTTAATAGAGGGAGAAGACAGGATTTATTTTTACCATTATATTGTCTTCATAAAGTTATTGTTTGTGACCCTCTGCTTATTTCCGCCAAAGTCTTGTTATTTTGATGTTGGGAATTGTGCGACATTTGATTAATGATGAATGACGTAATAAACGCGTCTAAAAACGTCTATCTTGCTTCTGGTGAACAACAAAGTTTTTTATGCCATGGCTTTACCGTATGGGCGGCTGACGGTAATCGGTCTGGGGAAGGTTTAACTAATAATCGGCTAATAGCGTTACAAGCTATTCCCAAATGATTCTTGAGCGACATTCGTTGTTACAAGAAAAGTAGGAAGACATTGTGATTGTAAATTGATTAAAAACATTAAAAAAAAAAAAAAAACCGACACAGAGCACCACGTTCTGTTAAGAGCGGCTGGCTATAAACATAGAACTCGCCTTAAAAAATGAAATTTGTTCATGTTCTTGTCTTGATCATCTATTTTAAGCACTGTTGCGTGATTTTTGTTGAGCGCCTCTGGTTCATAGTTTTCAATATTTTTGTCGTATCCCTTTTATGCTGCCCAAGACCTCCAAACTTTTATCCAGTGGTTTGTAATTTGTTGAGTGTTTCTGCGTTTCACATTTTCCTTTAAACTTTAAATTAAAATGTTGTTACTCTCTTTAAATCTGTTCGCCATTTTCTTGCGAGACAGCCGATTTGTAACCTTGCGTACCTGTCAATCATTTTAATTTCACCATTTTTGTACTAATTTTAACCCTTTTCA
Organism: Pavona decussata; assembly: GCF_977016875.1. NCBI lineage: Eukaryota > Metazoa > Cnidaria > Anthozoa > Scleractinia > Agariciidae > Pavona > Pavona decussata. The sequence continues at coordinate 1,532,997 of NW_028145590.1, forward strand.
CTCAGTTTCACGTTTTTAAACAACATTTGCGTTTGGAAAAAATTGAGACGTTCTCCACCAGCCAGAATAGAGACATTTTCGTATGTGTATTATTATTATTCTTAAATGGAAATCCTTCCTTTAGACCTCCATTTTGCATTAATGTAATTCCTTTCTTTTTTTCAGATTTCTTATCCGCTAGTTAATTTTCAAATGCTTACATTACTGTTGTCATTTCAATCTTAAGTTAATCTATTACATCCTTAGTGTAAATAACGGAAATACGGAAAACACCGCATACTGCGGTCGAGTAAATGAGTTTGTTAAGGAGGCTTGTAAGGGTTTTCCATTGTTACAATGTTTTTAAAATGATGAAAAATTACAAAAAACTGTATATAGTCATGTGGACAAACTATAAATGCCTTAGTTCTGAGGTAATACTGGTTACCATGGCAACAGGTCAGCTCTACCGAAGAAAGGCATTAACTCTAACTTTCTCCCAAATGTTTCTACTGAAGTAGCATACTGAATGTTGCATCCATTCAAAAAGTCAAAACAGGTCACCGCGCAAATTTTCGAGATGAAAACAAATGTTTTCTGCTGGTCTTATTTCCGGCTCGTACGATTTTACGCTGCCCTTCCACTTTTGGCGTTCTGCACGTGCTACTCAGTTGATTGATAGACATTTTGATTCATTCGGCTGACGCGAACACCTTTTACCGTTGGTGTAGCGCGGGAAGAAAATGGCCTGATTAAAAAGATCAGCAGCACGCCCTATGTCCTCTCACTAATTTTCTTTGTCAAATTGGGTTAATTGATCGTTACGACTGTACGGTTAACCTGAGAATATTTATTATTTGATGAAAATTTATACGGTAACCCTTCTTAATTTCATTTTGTTAAACTTAGTTTACTTCCTTCATGAAGATTTTCAGCATTAGGTGTATTGTAATTTCAAGATTTGGCGTTACATGTTTTCACACTGCAAATTCTGTTTTCTAAGTTAATTTATTTATTATTAATTTATCGTTAAAAACAAAGTACGTACCGTGGCTAGTTGCGACTGAGTAATCAGGTCCTGGACTTGAAATCCTTTTATGAGAGCCCTTCAGTGTATTTTATAATAAAGAAACCTGTAGTAATTCAAGACAATTCTAAATCATCTGCACGCCGTGGTCGATGAAATATATGTGTTAAAAATATCCTACAAACAGCGTCACGGCTGACTAAAAAACCTAATCAAGAACTGTGCGCTCAAAAATGAAATTTGAGTTTTCTTCATTTTCGAGCAATGCCGAAATTATTTGCTGTCCTATTCTAGAAAATTACTGTCGAACGTTTTTATTTTTCCGAAAATTACACCTTTAACACGCTTTGGGGTCATATTACAGTGCCCAATTTTACGACTGAAAGTTTACAACGCATATTAACAAAACCACCTGGAATTCATGACATTAAATCATAGTCTTAGTGTTGTTTCCTGTTTGTCTAAAAATGTCCTCGATTCTTTCCACCTGGCATATTAACAACGCATATTAACAAAACCACCTAGAATTCATAACATTAAATCATAGTCTTAGTGTTGTTTCCTGTTTATCTAGAAATGTCCTCGATTCTTTCCACCTGGCCTCGCGACTGAGCACTACAATCGAGTGGAGTTAAGACATAACTTACAATAAAATTGTGCACAATATGTTTTTGTGGCCTCTTTTATTTGTACTTTGTTAAAACCTTTAAATACGAAATAACCACGTATCGAAACTTCATAGTGGCGTGCGAGCAAGCGTTTTCAAAACTTTGATGGAGGCTAGCACCTTCTGCATTCTTTGCTAATGTTTAATTTGATATGGTATTCCCGTTAATTTACTCCGCTTAGATTTTGGGGGCTCTTTTCTATTAATTTAATTTAATTAGCGGTTCAATCGATGCTCCAACTGTCAGGTGGAAAGAATCGCAGGCGCCTCGAGATACCCATGGTTAGGGGCTTAACCTATTTAATCCTCACAGCACAAGACGTCAACATACAACAACGTAAAATGGAAAGTGTGTGAAATATCGATTTTACGATGGGAGAAAATGTTCGGTCAAAAATTCCTGTTTTCTCTCCCCACAGGAGTCGAACTTATGACCTTCCGATAAATAGTTCGGATGCTCTATCACTGACGTCAAATTACAAGATAATTTTATGACGTAGTGTTGTAATAATTATTATAGGATTTGACGTAACTTACAATGCTGCGATCATAAATTGATAAAAGACCTAACACTATTAGTTGACGAGTTGTCGAACCCTTTCAGTTTAAAATGGAAGGGATTGTTGCATCATTTAATTTAAGAACCATCTAGAAATGAACTGTTCACAGAATTCCCTTTATCTCCATGCTCCCTGAACTGATTAAAAGCACGAGAAAGGGTAAGGGGACTTCATTGATACCAACTAGCCTCAATTTAATGGCGAGTCAAAAGCCAGATAGCCCGCACCTACTGGGAGCCTTTAATTTCATTGAACCTGTACATCATCGCGTTGTATTGCTTCTGGGTTTGGGTATATTGCGTCTGTTGTTTGTTCACTGATTCGCTATTGTTTTTTTTTTTTTTGAGTCAATCCTGTAAGCGTTTCTAAAAGCTGCATGGTGCCCCTGAGAAGCAGTTTTTTTTCCAATTAAGAAAGACCTTCACTATGGAATTAATGAACTGAATTAAGCAAGAGACAGGTAAACATTATGTCAAGGAAAATGATCGGAAAAACGAAACATAGTCTACCATAAAGGTCCTCAGTATACATCTTTGTTCGAAGGCTTGAAAAAGCGTTCAGGCTATAAAAAAAGGTGGTGAGAATTATAACCTTTTTCAATATACAGAGCTGCTCCATCTCTTCCGGTTTTTGCTCAATTGAAACTTTTAAATTTTTGTCAAATGAAAGATTTTCTAATCAGCTTCTTCAGCTTCAGTCTTAACTAACAAAGTAATCCCGTCCTATTTCAATAATTTCTGTAAAGAAAATGCTCAAGCCCATGATGACCACACTAGAGAATCAAAACTTCTTAAGATTTTTAATAGAATAAATTATGGAAAATATTCCACAAGCAACAAGATAGTTGCTATCTGGAATAGGATACCATTAAACATCAAACGATTTTCATCCATAATTAACCGGTTTCAACATTTGCTTCGAAATGCGTTCAACACAGTTATTGAACCAAATGTCGGGTCCGTTTGAACAGGTCGTTCAGCATTGTTGAAAGCGTAAAAAAAAAGATGTTGAAAACTTGTTGAAAGTGTGTTGAATCAAATTTAAATTGGTTTAAACTTTCATTCAACATCCCTTCAACATTCCTTTTGTTTTTGAAAATGTTGAATGGCGTTGAAACCGTATGAAATCTCCGTTCATCCAACATTTGCCCAACACCCGTTCAACTTTTGCTGAACAAATGTTGGGCGAATGTTGAAACCCCTCTTAAACGGCCCTTAAAGGAAACTGAAAGAGTTTCACCAATCCTAGAATAGTTATATTTAGTTTGAATAATGGTTAAATTTATTAATGTTATGAAATTTGAAATTAATGTGCGTTATCGCACAACTGCAATTTTTTTTCATAGAATGCGCACTCTGACTGATACTAATATGAGTGAATTTAATATAGTTAAGCAAACCAAAATGCGGACTACTTTGTAAAAGCCCGTTTGGATTTCCCTAGTCTTCTTCTCAAGATCATTTAATTGTGGTAAAATTATACTATGGGAAATAAATATACCTACATACAAGTTAGAGTTGGACAACAACAATACCAACAACAACAACAACAACTAAAACAACTCTTTATTACCATTGTTAATTAATTTACATGACACAAGATTTAGTGTAAGACATAGACAAGCAAACACGAACAATAAAAACGCGACGTTTTGGTGTCATCATGACGCCACTGATAATTTTAGCGCTAACACTGCTTTAAATACTTGTCACAATTTACATTTTGTCCAGAAGTTACCTTGGCAATGGCGTCATGATGACACCGAAACGTCGGCTTTTATCGTTCGTTTTTGCTTGTCTATGCATATGTCTTAACACGATTTAGTACATAATTATTTACTTGGTAAAGTTACTCACAATAACAGATGATCTCTAAATATACGTTAGCAAAAGAATTTAAATTTAGCAAGTTATTTTTCTCTCTCTGTTTAAGTTACTTCAACTGTTCAACTAAGAGTATCACCACAAACCATTGAAGTTGCACCAAAAGCTGATTGTGCCCAGTATAAACCAGTTAACATCAAGTTTGTTTAATTAAGAGAGATCCTAGCCCCATCCATTTAAACCCTTATATATCGATTATTTCGTCGCGTTCGCGCAACGTTTTCCCAGCAATAATAATTTTTTTGCACAGTCAATGCCCAAGCATATCATTTCGAGTTAACGGGTGCTTTCCATTCATCAAAATTTCGGTCTCGAATGGAACAGCCTTATTCTCGGTCGTCGCGTGGTCAGTTTTTGCCCCAGGCTTCTTGACGCCGCTTATCGTATATGTTCAAATGTTCCGACAGGAAGCTTTTGAATGGAACACGAGAATTTTCGAAAATACTGAAATTTCCACTTTTCGGGAACACTGAAAAGGTTGTCCTCAATTTTCGAAAATCTTTTCCGGAAAAGATCCTGTTCCATGCGATTCCCATCCGAAATTTCGAAAATTTCGTCGAAAGGAAAGCGCTCAACATTCGCAACATTCCGAAAGGCAAAGAATTGAGCGGTTCGAGATCGAGGCTCAGTTACATCTGAATTGTAGATCAATGCTAAATTATTTATCTTTTTTTCTCTCACCTCTTACCAGCACGAGGAACTTGAAATCAAGAAAGACAACGGTAAAACCTAACTCCGTCCTTACAGTTGTTCCTCTACAAAATATTTCAAAACAGTGGTGTTAAAGTTGCGGTTTATTTCATGGAGCATCGTCCATACTGAGATGACAAACTTCTCTTGATACACGTTAAGCTTGAACTGTCTTGAATCGATGGTCGGAAACCTACGGCGTGCCAGAACATTCAACGTGGAAGAATTCACGATTCTAAAGGTATTTATTCGAGATTCGTTTGTTATTTTCTTCGTGTAGTGCCTTATTATTATTATTATTATTATTATTATTATTATTATTATTATTATTATTATTATTATTATTATTATTATTATTATTATTATTATTATTATTATTATTATTAAGATTAAGAATTTTATTTTCTGAAACGTGGAGTAGGTAGATAATGTTGTTCTTAAGACTTGGTGGTTTTAGAAACCGACCTTTGTATCAAGTTCTGAGCATGCCACGCTATTGGTATAGACGGCATAATTGTTACTTCAACTAGCCGTTGTATTGGAAGCTATGGCGTCCGGTTTTTAAACTGGCAAGTTTTGCGCACAACCCTACACATCTATCATCGATACATTTCGCGACTCAAACTTCATTTTTTCTCGTTATTTTTGCGTACGAGGGTTGGTATGACAGTGATGCATGTATAATTAATGTTTGGGGCTGTGCAGAAATCTTTCCATTTTTTTAAAATTAAATTCAATGGGTGAAGACATTTTGTCAGGTGAACAGTTTATAAACGTGACCCTAACAGGATATTTTGCAATCTTCTATGCAAGAATCTTGAAATTATGATTCTTTCATTTCAATACCCAAACCTTTCATTTAGCGTGCCCACTTGCACGATATGTGTTTCACTTGAAGAATTACCCTTACAGTACATTAGAACTTTATTTGTTTACTTTTGTTGTTATTTAGATGCAGGGGTTCTTGTGATTAGTACGGACACATTCACAGACGGAAAAAAAAAATTCCTCTGATTTCAGGTGAGTGAGTAAGTAAGTACGTAAGTAAGTAAGTAAGTTTATTTTGCCACACCACAAATACCATGTAAACAAAAAAAAAAAAAAAATAGAAAAAGATAGATGTAACAATAGCGAGGAGACCTAAAGGAAACTGTGAAGCTTATATTAATTAGGTCTCCTCAGTTATTATTTTACAAGATGAGATCAAAAAAGAAGATAAGAACACGACGACGGATACAATTACAATTTCATACAATTACAATGTCAAACGGAAGGATATATTACCAAAAGAAAAGCTACAAGAAAATTAAAACTACTAATAGTTATTATAGAAAAACGCCTTAAGTGCTTTTTTAAAGGAGATAGAGGAGGACGAGTTGACGATTTCGGTACACAAGGAGTTGTAAAATTTAGGTCCCTGGTAAAAAACGGAAAATTGTTTGATGTTAGTTCGACAAAGAGGCAAACGATATAAATGAGAGTTTCTTGTATGATACGAATGAATTTCTTTCTGTAACGTGAATTTACTGTCAAATTTTAAGGGAAGGGTATGGTTTTGGTAAGAGAACATGAATAAACCTAATTGAAATAGGTGTATGTCATGAAATTTTAAAATACCAAGTTTTCTAAAGATTGGATCAGTATGCGCATAGAAATGGGTTTTAGCTATAGTTCTCACCACTCGTTTCTGAAGAATTTCAAGACGAACAAGGTTCGATTTGTAAGTGGAGGCCCAAATTAGGTTGCAGTAAAAAAAGTATGGATAGACTAGTGTAAAATATATTGTTCGTAGAGATTTTGTCGACAAGTAGAATTTAGATTTGCGAATTATTCCGATAGACTTTGAGACTTTGTTAGCCACATGTGAGATTTCGGACTTCCAGTTTAAATTTTCATCTAGAATTACTCCCAAGAAAACTGTTTCTTTTACCTGATCAAGTTTATAATTATTTATTAAAAGTTGAATATCATGACTTGTACGTTTTTGACTTGGTTTAAATACCATAAATTTAGTTTTTTCCAGATTTAATGAGAGCTTGTTAGCTCTAAGCCAAATTGACAACTTATCTAGCTCAGTATTCAATGTGTTAGCTAAGCAATCTGCATCCTTATGGGACAGAAAAGCGTTGGTATCATCAGCAAATAAGATTAACTGTAATATTTTAGATGCATTGTTTATATCATTGATATAAAGCAAAAAAAATAAAGGTCCTAAAATAGAGCCTTGTGGGACACCACATGAAATGTTGGTACGCGAAGAAACGTGACCGTTGTATTCAACAAATTGGAGTCTGTTTGAAAAATAGTTCTTTATCCATTTCAAGGCCAAGCCACGTATGCCATAGTGTTCAAGTTTATCAAATAAGATAGAATGATCAACTGTGTCAAAAGCTTTCGAGAGGTCTAAGAAGACGCCAACTGCTAATTCACCGTTATCCAACGCAGATGAAATTTTGTCGTGCAAATCAATCAAAGCAAGCATGGTAGAGTGATTTTTCCTAAAACCGAACTGGTTATCACAGAGAATATGTAAATTAGACAAATAATCAAGTATGCGACCGTAGATGATTCTCTCTAGGAATTTGGAAAAACTAGGTAAGATCGAAACAGGCCTGTAGTTAGTGAACAATGACGGGTCATCAGCTTTAAACAGAGGTACTGCACGAGCTATTTTCATTTGATCTGGTACAATACCATAAGCAATTGACAAATTCATAATGTGAGCCAGGGGTTCAGAAATAATTAGGATGGATTCTTTAATTATAGACATTGGGATACTATCATAGCCAGTCGCCTTTCCGGATGTAAAAGATTGAGCAATGGTGATAATTTCATCTTTGGTTGTTGGGCTAAAGAAGATTGAATCCCGGAAGGTTCCGGATAAAAAGTCTTTATGTGAACACGGAGGAGACTGAATTTTTCTTGCAAGATTAGGACCAATACTAGAGAAGTAATAGGAAAACCTATTAGCGACTTCTATTGGATCAGAGATTTCTAGATTATCGGATCTAAATACTGTATTTACTTGAGATTTTGACTTTTTTCTATTAATGACTTCATTTAGAATTTTCCAAGTGGCATGGATATTTGATTTAACATCTTGCAATTTCTTCTCGTAGTACAAACGCTTAGCCAAACGCAAGGTGTGATTCAGTTTGTTTTTATATGTTTTATAGAGCGAAGCATTGACCATAGATGGAACACGGAGATATTTTTTATAAAGATTATTCTTCCTTTTGATTGATTTAAGAAGTGCTTTCGTTAACCACGGTTTTTTAAAGCGCCTTTGCTTACGGGTTACTCTCTTGAGAGGGAAGCAGTCATTATATATCCCTGAATACAATTCAAGAAAGCGTTTGTACGCAGTATTTGGCTCGTCAAAATCTTTTAGCGAAGACCAATCAACATTTTTTAGTTTTTCAACAAATGAAGGAATGTTATCTGGGTTCTTGTTTCTAATAAAAACGGGATCTTGTCTACATCGATTTAGTAACGTGGTATCCGAATGGATTGAAAAGACGGGTAGATGATCTGAAATATCAGTAAATATTAAGCCGCTTCTCGAACGCTCGAAAACATTATTCACAAAAATATTATCAATTAACGTAGCGGTGTGAGAGGTAATTCGCGAGGGACGAGTAATCAAGGGAAAAAACATATTAGAGTACATTCCATCTAGAAATTGGCCTGTAAGCTGATGATGTTGGTAGTTCATTAAATTAACGTTGAAATCCCCCATGAGGAAGCATATTTTGTTCTCACTAGAGATTTTATCTAATGATTCATTGTTTGATGACACGAAATCGTCAACTCTTTGATTAGGAGGTCTATACACAATACCAACAACTATATTTTTTTCCCGAGGTCTTATCACTTCAATGAATAGTGATTCTGCAATGTCAACATTACTGATGGACAAATCTTCTCGAAGTTTGAACTCCAGATCGTTTGAAACATACAAACCTACCCCACCTCCAATTCTATTTTGCCTATGTTTGTGAAGAAACTTAAAACCATTAATATCGGTCGGATGGGAAGACTCACTTAGCCAAGTCTCAGAAATTCCGATGACAGAAAACTTAATGTCTAAACATGATAAAAGATTAGTTAGGCTGTTTAAATTGAGTGAAAGGCTACGAATATTAAGGTGAAGAAGAGAGAAGTCAGCACCAGAAAAATTTTCGTGTAAGAGCATTTCATTAAATTGATTTTCAATGAAATAATCGCAGGGAGTCTTTCCTGTGTTGAAATTAATATCAGGATCAAGACAGTCTGACTGTGTTAAAGAAACGCTCGAATTACAAAAAATTGGATTGTAATGTAGACTAGAAAATCTATCGGGGTCAAAGTGAACCGAGCCATTTTGAAATTCATAGAGCGCAAGATAAAAGCTAGAATCGTCTAAATGATTAAAGGGCAGTACCTCTGAAAATGAACATTGTGTTGCTGACATTATTACTAGTAATATAAGTAACTTGTTTGAACTTAGCTAGATCTGGATTGAGCAGGTCTATCTTTCACAACCAGTCTATCCAAAACGAAGTAAGCCATTTTCCCATTTCGTTTAGCTTCTTCCATTTTTGGCCTCTGAACCTCGCGCTTCTCGATGGTTTCCTTCGATAGATCCTCGTTGATAGATCCTCGGGAATTCCTGTCTTCAGAAACATTCTGTGTACACGTTAGAAAGCTTATAGATATTCTTGAATTTCTATATTACCTTTTAATGATAATTTAATTCACAAAATAAATAGGAAAGCCCCCTTTTATAGACCTCCTTCCACCCCTACCCTCCCACCCCCCCCACCCCCCCCCCCCCCTCCTCGCTCGATCATCTCACAGAGTCAAAATGAAAAGGAGAAAACGAGATTTGCCAGTGATTTGGAAGGAGGTGGAAGACAATACATTTTTCACGCTACTGTTCTTTGCTCCATGCAGATACCAGCACAAAATGACGCAATTTGGAACTTGATGAGGCTCAACAAAGACGCAACCTTGCAATGAGGGTCTATTAAAAAGGTGAGATATTATAATTACCTTCTCCCTTGCAGATTGCTCAGAATCAAACTTCTCCATACATATCTTTTATACAATTAACTGTTAGAAGTTTTATCCAGATTTTGTACATGTAATTTCATTCCTATGCACATTGTTACGCGAACAAAAATGAAACTTTTGGCCAGTGCTATTTAATACCTAGGAGAAATTTTCACATTCCCATGAGAGAGAGTGAGAGAGACGCCATTAATTATTGAGCCGGGGTAACCCCAGTAGGGAATGTGCCTGCTATCGATTGCAAGGTCGTTATTTGTTTTTAGAACATCTACCTTGATTAGGTATGGTTTATTAATAGATGCTTTTTGTCTTGGATTTTAGTTGCAAGTTTTATTTTCAAGTCACAAGCCAACAACAATATCAGTAAAGAGTGTGGACTGGACTACAGAAGGCGGATGGAGGACTGCAGGAATCAGTCGGAAACGAGGTTTAATTCTTGAAAATTTTAGCTTAGCTTTTTGATGGTTCAATTGTTCAAAGCCCGCACTAGAAGTTAATCCAGAACATGGATTTCGTTTCACTTGCCAATAAAAGGTTAGAAGAAGTATATCAAACAGAATAAAACAAAATTCAGCGTTGTACAATTCCTAATTTATGTTTTAGTTTTATAAAAATTGCTGATTCCAAAAAATAGAGGAAATGTGAAATACTGAATTCAAAATTGGAACTTATTCTGGATTAGCACGATTGTGCTTTGAACATTTAGGCCATGGTATCCATAATCAGTTCATTTATAAGAAGGTCTGACTGAGTGAGCTTCTGCTCAATTCTTGGATATTAGGTGAAATTCAATTTATTTCTCAGCCTTAAGTTTACCTCTTCACTCCGGCAGAAAACAAAGTAAAGTACTACTCCACAGATTTGATTTGAATGTTGCACTTTAGGGTTTCATTCACAGCCGCAAAAGTTGGAATAATTTAAATCATTTTCCAGTAATTAAGGTGGACTTTAGGGCTTCATCCTCGGACTTCATGTTTAGAACCAACTTGCATCGCATGACAAACAGTACCATAGGAAAGTGCTGCTCAGGAGCTTTCATTTGAATGATCACACTTAACGATTTCATCCACAGATTCAAAAGTTAGAACCAACTTGTATAGTATAAGAAACAGCAACACAGGAAAGTACTGCTCAGTAGCTTTCATTTGGATGGCCATACTTCAGAATTTCTTCCACAAAAACAACATTTAAAACCACCCTTTTTAAGGATAATGCGCATTGCCACCGGGAAGTATTGATCTACAGCTTTCACTTGATTAGCCATACTTTATGATTCCATACAAAGACTGAAAAGGTAGAATCACCAATTAAAGCATAACAAATAGCACCACAGGAACCTACTGCTCGGTAGCTTTCATTTGAAAGGTCACACTTGGGATTTCATCTGCAAACTGAAAACGTCTAACCACTTGTACAGCATAATTAACAGCACCACAGGAAAGTACTGCTCAATAACTTTCATTTGAATGGCCATACTTTAGGATTTCATCCGCAGACTGAAAAAGGTAGAACTACCTTGTACAGCATTAAATACACAGCATCACCGTAAAGTACTGCTCAATAGCTTTCATTTTTTACCGTGCAGTCATGTGCACTTCGAGAGTTCAACCTCAGACTCAAACGTGCAACCGTATGGCATGGCTCGTAGGTTCATTCCTTGAGTGAAAGGGTAACGTAGCATTCAGGCAAAATTTACTTGACGAGTTCTATCATTGGAACAGGGAAGGAAATTTCTTAGATATCAGGGAAAGAACAATTTCTTTTCTTGGACGATAGAGCTCAGTCAGACCTTTTCATAACAAGATTTTTCACGATAGATGTAACGTTATTCATAGTCACACTGATGCCTTATATTTTCGCGATCGTTAAATTTTCACTCATTTAGCGATGAGTAAGAATTTTACGATAGCAGAACTGACGGAAAAGTTATCACTGATGACAGGTAAATCACAGAAAAGCGGAAACCTATGGGGACAGGGGGTGGGGGAAAGGAAGGGTAATGGCAAAGCCAACGACAAAAAAATTATGCCCACCTACAAAATCGAGAACAAGGATAGATCGAAACGATGTGAAGTGACAGATGACTGATCAACTACAAACAAGAGCAAACTGGTACGACAGAGTGTGGAAGAAACATAGGATAAACCTCGGGACATGGAAAATAGGACAGAAAAGACAGCAGAAAAAAAAAAAATGATAGCAAAATAACGAATAAACCAGAGGGAAAAAACAACAAGAAATTCAAAACTTTAGAGAAATGATAGAATGACAAAGTTGAAAAGACGATCGTAGAGACGATATAAACGTGAAAAAGAGCCGTAAACTAAACTACAAAAAGAACTGACAAAAAAGAAGAATACATTAGAGTTCTAAACGCAACAAATGATAAATATGAAAGTGTCCCCAGAAAAATTCAAGAGAAAAAGAAAAGAAAATCGACAGCCTTGAGAGAAAAACTGAAAAGTTAACAAACAAGCAAGGCCTTGGAAAGATAGACAGAAAAATCTTAGGCCAAAGTTACAGCGTGCTAAGGACAAATCGTGATAGGAAAGTTCAGACTAAAACTATAGACTGACAAAGACAAAAAAGAAAAAAAGCAGGAACAAAACTACAGGGAAAGAGGAAACAAATTTGACTTCAAAGTGTAAGAAGACAAAAAAAAATGTGAAAAAAAAAAAAAAAAACAGTAAAATAATTGAAAAAAAAAAATGACCGAAAAAGAGTAAACGTTTAAAGACAGTAACAGAACATGACAAGAAGAGGCTGTAAATCTGTAGAGAAACGACTGAAAAACGAAAACAAAACAAACGAACAAAGAGCAAAACGTAGAAGTAAAAAAAAAAAAAAAGACAAAGTAAGCGAACAAGAAAAGTAAATGATGACCGTACTTATTATATCATACAACTAAGGATCACAAGGGAAACGACAGTATAGAACAGTTGCCAAGAAAAACGTGAAGAAACGTGACAACAAAATTAAACTTGAGAGACAAACGGGCGCTTGGAAATAGCAAAAGGAAAACTATAGAGACACATCACACTCATATGACAGAAAGAAACACAAGAGGAGAGGGAAGACAGCTCTGTGAAATAAAATCAACATTTACAACATGTTAGGAAAGAAAGATAGAAAAATATTTTTTTTATTTGTTTAATATTTTGAACATTTTAGGAAAATAGTCTGAATAGATACTCAAACAGACACTTGACAGGAAAGATGACGACAAGATAGAATTGAACTGAGACTGGTATGTAACAATATAAGATGACAGAAAAACAAGAAAGAATTGAAAAATTGTCAAATACTTGTGAAATGTTCGTGGCTAGTCTGACGCGGCGTTTCGTCTCGGCCAACGAGTTTGCCTACAAATTCTGAAGGTCTCTGAAGAGTCTCTTGGCCGAGACGAAACGCCGCGTCAGACTAGCCACGAATATTTCACAAGTATTAGAAAAACAAGAGCACATGTAAAAATAAATAAGAACAAAACATGAGCACAACATGACAGAAACAACGGTAAAACATGACAAGAGAATGTAAACGTCTAGAGAAACAGGACAGAAAAAACAAGAACAAAACATGGTAAAATAATTAGAGCAAAACTACCAAGAATAAGAGCATGACATGACAGAAAAGTGCTAGAAGCTTTAGAGAAACAATTGAAAAACATGACTGGAGGAGAATGTAGACTTCTAAAGAAACATCAGAAAACAGGAGGGGAAAAAACCAAGTTAGAGCAAAACTAAAGAAAAAAAGAACCTAACATGGCGCAAAAACGACAACAAAAGTAACGAGAAAGAAGAGTGATCAGGAAGGCAGGAAAAATAATAACGTGTGGCTAGAAAAGGCAAGGAAAACGACGGCAGAACTACAGAAAAATGAACAAAAACATGGCAGAAATATGGGAACAAAACTGTAGCGAAGAACAAAAGATGACACTTTGAAAGAACAGGAGGAAAACTATAGAGAAACAAGGCAAAACAAGCATGAGAAGTAATAAGGAAAACTACTTGCAACTGGTGAAATTCAAACTTGTTTGGAAAAGTAGCAAAACTAAATTGTGAGACGCGAGACAAATTTGGTATGAAATATACGAGCAAAATAGAATAGGAATAAGACCTCAATGTCATAAAAACTGAAAACGATGATAAAACTATAGAGAAGTGAGACATGAACGAAAGGAATAACGCCGATAAAGACCGACTGAGTTATATTGATCAGGCTAGGATTCGTGACAGACAACATGACAATTGGGAAATAAGGCAAAGATTACAAAAGATCAATTCTGAGATATCATAAAAACCTTAAAATCCCGACAACTTTGACAGAAGAAAGTTACACCCGTTTGCAAGAAGAGTCAAGATCCCTTAAATTTTCACTGGTCCGGACGTGCCTGTATTTTCGCCAGACCTTTCAATTTTGGGAAGTGGAGGGCCAACATTGCAGTGGAGTGGTTATTTTTAGCTAAGAGAGTGTATTGTTTAGGAAAGCTTCTGATTTTGGTAGGTGTATCCCCCATTTTGCAACTGGTCGTAGCAAAACCACTGAAAACGTAACAGATATATAAACAACACAGACAGGGAGGAAAAGTGACAGTGCAAAAAGAACAAAACACAACAGAAACGAACAAGAAGAGCAACTTTGCTGACTAAGAAAAGATACAAATATGACGACAAACCCCAGAGTAAAACATGACTTGATGGTTATAGAGCTTGAAATGTGAAAGTATAGCAGTTTGCTAGCAATATATACTTAAAAAAGGTTTGGATTGTAACTCATAAGATTGAGTAATAGTATACATTTATACAGTTTCATTTTGGCTTAATGATGCGTTCTTCATTTTATTGATTTTATGTGCATTACTCGACTTGCATTACAATTAAATTAATTAAAATTATTAAAATTATGACCACTGCGACAACAAAGGCATCAGGGTTATTTACGACGTCGGATTGAAGCCTCAGGCTTTCGAGACAGGACCCAGTGGTGGGGAGGGTAGTTGTTATCCATTCCAGTGCGTGCTGTTTTCTAAATTACCAAGAAAACGTTTACTTCCGGTGTTTGCTTTTATTGGGGAGGGTTTGGTGGTTGTTTCAGTTTTCAAGACACGTAGTGGTGGTGGTGGTTGGGGAGGGGGGGGGGGGGGGTAGGAGGGGTCTGTTGGAAGAAGGATGCTTAATTGAGAAAAGACGGTGTTTAATAAAAATACCTATATCATTCACCTCGCGGTCTTGTCACCTGGGTTTAAAGCTTTGATCCGACATCACTAATTAAAAAGGGAACTAAGAAGGTAATGGCAACGCCTCAAAACAATGGATCTAATGGGCAAGAAAAATCACTTTGTGCTCGCGTAGGGCATTTCGGTACATTTCTTTGCCTTCGTCTAATGCAAAACTGAACAATATGAAATGAGCAAATTGAAGATTCTGTCTAGAACGTGACGGTTAATTATCAAGAATTAGTACCATGAATTTTCATTGACGTTTTCGTTGCCGTTGCCGTCGTGGTTACTTAAGATCCTTAAGAATAGTATAAGCATTGGGCCCGGTTAATTTAAATCAGATTAGCATTTATCCAGGATTGAAATGAAACAAATTAGCAAGAATTTATTTCTCACGAATGTTTCAAAAATAGTTTTTGGTGACATATCAACAATAGCCAAAGTTCATAACAGATTTTTTCTGTAATAGATTTTTAGGGACTGGATTTTAACTTGACTTTAATTCCTGGATAAGCTTAATCGTGCTTTGTTGACTGAGCTCTTAAGGTGGCTGGTACCGGTTTGTATCACTTTCCAGCACTCATACTTTAAGGGGTCAATACTACCACCCTTTATTTGCTGATAAAACAATAACGGTATCAAACAAATGCCCAATCCTTACTGAATAAGTTATTGTCATTTTCTTGATATAACAGATAAACCCCTAATTTTAGCTTTCAGCGGGATACCTCAAAAGCAAGCACGATGATCCCGGTTTCTATTATGGAGCTGTGATCAGAATGTTCAGATACAATTTGAAATGTTTAAAAAATGCTGGAAGGGGTTAAGAGTCATCTTAAATTTCAAAAAGTTAAGGAGGCTCTTTATTTTTTCCTACAGCATTTTAAGAACGTGCTGATCAATAGTTCCATAATAGTCCAGCTGCTAACGACCAAAAAATGGTTCAATTGTTCGTTTCATGATAAAAGCATGAAACTTGGCAGGGTTACTAACCTCTATGAGACAAACATTTTCTGATATGGAGCCATCCCAAATTAACACCCAGAGCCACGTAATGCGCATGTCAGAAAAATGGCATAAAAAGCCTTTTAAGAGCGGCTGCCTGAGAATATCGAGAACTCGCGGTCAAAACTGAAATTTCGGATTTCCTCATATTTTGTCAGAATAATCCCTTTAGAGAACTATTTACGAAAATAACATTAAAACTTTCCAAAGATTTTTCGTTTTCGAGAATTCCGGCATAATGTGAAATGCCGTGATCGCGTCGCAGCCGGCGTTAAATTTTGGCGAGATTTGGTACATTTTCAAATCGCTCGGGAAGGAAGACGGCTTAGCGTATTAAAACGATCTTTTGAAGTTAAGTTTATAGGCATCTTTCTGAGAATACGGTCTTACGAAAATATTGCTGGAGGATTCTTATTTACATGCAGCTTTCAAAGTCCGAAGATTCCTATTTTCAGTATTTTCGTTAACACTGGAAATTGTGGAAACTTTGCGGACAAATATCGTGTCCTTGTACATCGAAGTTTGAAGCAAGTATTATACTTTAGGAAAGCTCTATACATGTACTGCAATATATAAAAAATCCAGCTTGGGTAATTTAAAATCCAAGCGTTGACGGAAGTAAACACATAGGGAATTTTAATTTTTTTTTCAAAAATGGCAGTGGTCACGCAAGGACAAGTTTTAAAATATTAAGTTTAAAATAAATTTATTGTTTATGATTCAGTTCTGGTGGAATAAAACTAAGTTGTTATTCGGAAACAAAATCTCATGTGTTGATGGGTTTATCCCTATAAAAAATAATTTAATTCCTAGTAGGTGATCACCGATCGCAAACGAAAAAACTAAACGTTCAGGTGTTATGTCACGCTTTCCTCGGTACGCCAGCGTCAACAATGCGAAGGCCTGTACGAAACAAAATCAGTAAATATTTCATATCAAAATGTATCTAAAACCCCCAACAGACGATAATGTTTCATTAAATTACTAATCGACTTGCGTGAAAAACGCCTTTGGCTCAGAAAAGTTGTGAAAAAGTTGCAGTTTTTATAAATCCTAGGTTTGTCAAAGATGCATCTCATCCTCACTGTCAATAAAATGTCTTGACAGGCACTACATTGAGCTGGACAAGCGAGGACGAGAATTCTAAAAGCTGAAGAACAAGGTATCTGTGTTTTCAATTTGCAGGTCCTAGACTATATATCATAAACAGAACTGAGATATCAGAGCCGGTAGAGAAAATCATGCTTTCATTTTAGTGCAAGGCTGGCCATAATATTATCTTTAACAGCTACACGGCTATAACATATTTGAACGAGCACTTACCGTTCCAATGCCTGCAAAATAGGCATTTAATGAGCCATCCCCATTAATGCGAGCAATATTCCACCCTTCTCAGTCCGATCCGGATAGAAGAGCACCAAGAAAATAACCAAGGTTGTTTGCATATTATGGCCATCACTGTGTACATAGCTATTTTAAACTTGCTATTTATAAACAATGACGCAAAATGGTTATAAATAGCAATGTGCGTTCTCTGTTTGGAGTGGTTTGCTCGATACTAGAAACTGTATTTCTTCTTCCGCAATGTCATATTTTGCAGTTTCTATATATTTTTTGTTGCATTTATGGCTCCGTGCTCATTTTCGTCCTTGATAGACGACGAGTCAGGTTGCGGTCAAAGTTCGTACTATTACAGCAACCTGCGTTTCTTTGGGTGAATGCCAAAAAGATATCTCCAGTCATCCAGGTCCCGACGCCAGGAAGGTGTTTGCTGACGACAAAACTGACAGTGAAATGTAATTAATCCTCGGGCGCGCATGTTAGTAAAGTTATCGATCATCTGATGTTGTTGATTGAACATATGAAGTTAAGTTTACTGACTTTACATTGATGGAATACAAACAGCGGTGATATTTCTGATCAAGCTACGATGACCCAAGACAAAAGTCTTTACATTGATGGAATTTGATATTCTGAAAGGATGAGTCGAATAACAATCAGACCATCTGCCCGCGCCGTCGAGATGTCTACGGTCTTCGTTGGCGGTAGCCTCCCACGCAGTCGTTCTTAGGGGACTAGTATTACCCCTTCCCCGAGTTCCCTCAAAACGACTGCGTGGGAGGCTACCGCCAACGAAAACCGTAAACATCTAGTTAAGACGTCTAGTTTAGTCGGAAGGGGTCGAGAGGGAGAAATCTGCGTGACTAGCATTCCGCAAGCGTTGCTCGTCTTCGCGCTGTTTAGAGTATTACATTTTGTATTGTAGCGATAACTTTGTCATTCTCTCGGGAAAATATATTATACAAACTATAAAATGTATTTCAAATGTGTTAACTAGTACTTGCGTGACTGACCACTGACTGACCATTTTGTTAACACTTGACTATAAATGTTATACCCAAACTAGATTTCTTACCTGTTCAGTGCAGTAAAATAACAGATCGTACCTCAAGCATACCTGTTGTTGTAAGTTTCGATGTACCAGGAAAAGATTTTGCCTCGAAATATTTCCTCATTTTCAAGTGTTCACATGCGAGGAGTTCAACAGTCGGCGTGTTGTTGACAGGCTGTGATCCAGAAAACGTGCCTGCTTTGCACAGGTTCACAAACCCAAAAGGCATTTTAACGCCGGTAATTAGCTTTATTATTGAAACAAGTTCTTATTTAGTAAGATATGTCATAAATACTTGGTTCTAGATGCACCATGTGACAATGAAAAAAATTGGTTGAGATCTGGACGAGCAGAAAGGTGACATGACACTTTGACCTTTTCAAATTTCAGTGGGGTTACATCTCACTCCCTAGTTAGACTTATTTTATTTAAGGTATATAAAACCATTCAAAACTTATTAGATCATTAAATTTAGTTTTGAAACAACAATTTTATAATTCTCCGGTAAAAATAACATACAAACAATGATTTTTTGAAACATGTCATCTTGTCCTTGCGTGACCACAGGAATTTTTGAAAAAATATGTCAAAAATTCCCTATGTGTTTTATTCCGTCAAAGGCTGGCTTTTAAATTACCCAAGCTGAATTTTTTTATGTGTTGCAGCACAAGAATAGAGCTTTTCTTTAGTGTAACTTTCATTGTAAATTTCGATGTACCAGAAAAAGAATTTTGTCCGCAAAGTTTCCACAATTTCAAGTGTCAACAAAAATGCTGAAAATAGGATTCTTCGGACTTTGAAAACTACATGTAAATAAGAATCCTCCAGCAATATTTTCGTAAAACCGTATTCTCAGAAGGATGCCTAACCTAACTTCAAAAGATCGTTCTAATACGCTAAGCCGTCTTCCTTCCTGAGCGATTTGAAAATGCACCAAATCTCGCCAAAATTTAACGCCGGCTGCGACGCGATCACGGCATTTCACATTATGCCGGAATTCTCGAAAACGAAAAATCTTTGGAAAGTTTTATTGTTATTTTAGTAAATAGTTCTCCAAAGGGATTCTTCTGACAAAATATGAGGAATTCCGAAATTTCAGGTTCTCGATATTCTCAGTCAGCCGCTCTTAACATGGAAGCAAGGCTGATGTAAAGTACTGAATTCTTGGCGTTTCTTTGGCTTCTCTGTTTAGTTTCTTACTTTCTATCATTGGAGCGCATAATATAGTGCCTTTGAATATAAAAAGTCACGTGACTGTTTTGTCTTTGAGGAACAGCAGAGCATCAGCAACTGATTACATGGTTAAGATTCCTTTTCGGAAAGTACTTGGATGCTAAATGACTTGAAATGATTTTTGACCATTCTCTGACTGAATTCTGATTTTAAGTTATTAGAAATATTCACCCAGAAACACATATTAACGCATGCACAAAAAGTACCACATTGGAACTATGCATGAAATCGAGGCTGAGATACATTATCGAGTTACTTACGTGTAATTGATATGATGTGCTTGCCAAAATGTCAAGATCTGGCTTTATATGACTTGTAGTCTTGGGAACTGTTTAAGTTAATTTCCCTTAAAACTGCCGAAGGCACTTCAAGAAAAGGGGCTGGAATTTGTGCTCCGTTGGAAGCTTCAGAGGCTGCAGGAACAGTATTTGCACAGTGTACAGTGTGTGAAGGTACAGTATTTATCCCACTATCAACCCCGAGTTCCTCATTTGTTGGAGCTGCACAAGAGAGAGCTGTTGCAAGGAACGAATTGTGTGCACTTGTGGAGCTTAGCTTTTAATCTATATTTTCCAAGAACAAGGTCCAGCAGTTGTAAACAGACCATCTCACAGTTCTGGAGGACATGCAACGCCATTCTTTTCAAACTGTGTACAAACACTGTTTGCGATATCGGGAAAAGCAAGAGGTCTGTCATAAGAAATGCAAAGCCCACGCCAAACATAGCATTGAAAAGACGTCGCTTCATTGTTGCTCCATAAATCTTTAAGGCATAGATTAGGCGGAGGAAGGGACATTCCTTTCTCTTGCGTGGCGGAAACTACACTGCAGAAGAGGGATTTTGATCGCTTGAGATGCTGTTAAAGATGAAAAGATGAGAGAGGGTCATACCAGCTTAATTTGAGTCACTCTCTACAGGCCGGGCTACGTAAACTTCCTTGTCCTTTTAAAAATTTGCACGCGCGCACGACCTATGTTGTTAGTGGTTATGAAACAAAGAAGACCTCATTAATAAAACATGACTGTCACTACCTATTTCTAGCGAATTTTGGACATGCTTTTATAAGCAATGTCATTGTGGCCTTGTGGTAAAGCTCACGCCTGGAACAGATGTACGACGGCCTTATATCTGCCGTCGTTTAAATTAAGTAACTTCCGAGGGGCTTGGTTCAAGCCCCGTGCAGTCCGTAAATTTTCCTTTTGTTCATTTCTTTTTTTTTTTTTTTTTTATTTTTAAGCAAATTTCTAAGCTCGAATTCATGGTTTGCAATGTTTTAATCAAGGACATTTTTTTTTCGTTTTTTGTTTTCTTTTTTGTTGTTGTTGTTGTTGTTGTTGTTTAAACAGGCAAACAACAGTGCGCGAAGGATACGAAGAAATTGAATTGTCTTGAGCCTAAATTGACAGCTACAAGCACTAGAAATAAGTTTTACGGATCAATCTTGGTGCACTAAAGAAAATGCTTGATTTCTATTTTGTTCACTCCAGTTTTCATTATATTTCATCCGATTTGAACAAGTACGGTTAAATATAATCACAACTGTTAATTGCTTTCAAAGGAAGAATCAAGGCCAAGTTGTTCAAAGCCCGATTGAGCTGATCTTAGGCTAACTTGAACTTTGATTATAGTTTAATTACTAATCAATGAAGATTTTTCAAGAACATTTTTGTTCCTCCGTTTTAACTTAAGGTTTTCTTAACCACAAGCTTAACCCTATATATCTAGGCCGCAGGGAGGGTGAGGGGGTGGGGGTGGGGTGAATCTTCCCGCGGCAACTTTGAACCTGAATAACTTTTGTAATAGTGAGTAAAGGCTCTGAAACGTCTGGACTTTGTCTGAAATTTATTTGGAAAAATTGATGTGGTCGGTTAGTGTTGATTGACATAAATGTTACCATAGTAACCAATTTTTGAAGGCTTTTTTTTTTCAGAAAAAAGAAAATCCCTTTTTAAAATGAAGAAAAATCACCTTTTGTACCTTTAACTTTTATGTTTTCGCTCATTTGAATATTTCTTTATTAGTTTTTATAACTTTTCGTTCAATTTTGGCGCTCGCCTGAAGTTATAGATGGTGGATCCAAGTTGGCGTCATTTGACAATCATGACATAATCTCTTCGTCATAGGACGTCATTGCTTCACGTTATGGACCTCAAAGGAGACATCTTTGGACGTACTATATATCCTCGAAGTCTCACCGTCATAGCGTTTATACAAGTTATGAAGGGAGGGCGGAATCCCTCCCCCCCTCCCACCCCCTCCTCGGCCAAGCTCAATAAGGCCAAAAAAGCCAGGTCTAGAAAGTGTTGAAATTAACTTTTGTATTTCTATGAGCTTTTAAAATGTGGAGACATTAATCTATGCCTAAGTCACAGATCATTCTTGTTTTACTTTTTTGTTTGTGTTTTTTTTTAACTGGTCTTTTGTTGATCTGAGAGTGGTCTTTTGATCTATGGCCAAAGTTTTTTTTTCATTGGTTTCCAATGAACAGAGGTTAATTAGCAACGGTAAGGCACTAGTCAGACACTCCATAGCGAAAATTAAGGGATATTGAACTACTCAATCTTACAAGTCAGTCTAGGCGAACTTAGAGAAAGAAAATCTGTTAGAGCGTGCTTCGAAGGAAATCAAGAATCAATTCTTAAGGGCTGATATATTGGTTATTCCGGCATTCTTTGTCAACATCTCAAGAAGAAAACCTTTCCCTTTTCTGTAAAATACCTTTTGTTATAGGAAAACAGTCAAGACGGACATTGAGCTTCTTAGCTGACTGCAATTTTCAAACGTAACAGATCGTAATTTACATAATTCGAAATATTTCAAAATGGCAAGCCGTCAGAACAATAATTCTCTTTGACTTTCGAGAAGGCTTGCCTTGTATGCGAAATTTTTATTTCAAAACGATCCACTATCAGGTCAGAAAAAAAAAACTGTTGTGGTCCTCCTTAAAGTGGATGCCGTCGGTTTTCATCACTTTCTAGCACTTATACTTTGATAGATCAATACAACCACTCTTTATCAGTTGGCACAACAATAATGAGAACAAGTTATGGTCATTTTAGAAAATTTAAGGTGGCTTTGAGCCCCTCCCATATAACTTTTTTAACTTTGCAAAAGGTGGTATCTGAACATGTTGATAACAGATCCATAATAAACAATGAGGGTCACCGAGTTCGTTTTTGAGTTATAACCACTTAAAGGTAAAATTATGGGTGTTTTAATCAGATTATACTGTTCTTATGGTAACATATTTTTTTCGAGGAAATGACCATAACTTGTTCACCAATGCTTCGGAATGTTTTTGATACCATTATTGTTGTATCAACTGATAAAGAGTGGTTGTATTGATCCGTCAAAGTAAACTTTGACTTAGTTTTGAGATGATTTGAAAAACCCGAAATTTAGGGGTTCTTTTCGTGGAGCTGACCTGTTGCCATGGTAACCACTATTATACACCAACAACAAAGATTTTTTGTAATCTTTCATCCTTTTCACAAACAACTACAACAATGAAAAATCCCTTACGAGCCCCCCTTAACCTATTAAGCCCCAATATAGTGATCAGCATCTGATTTCTCCTTATAACATGATCACTGAACCCAACATGCAGGTCACGAGAATAAATGGAGTGATCACCAAAGAAAAAATGTCTTGATATTTTATTAAATTTGTTTGAGGTTGAATTCTGCCAACTAGTAACAGGAGAAAAACATGGAGAAAGACGAGGAGAATTTGCATGTTTGATATCGGGCCTAGCATGGGGTAAACCGCCGCAGATTCATTGTATAATGTCAAAGTGCTTACCTTTGCAGTAATTGCAGTTTTTTATCTTAGTTTGTTTCTGTCTTCACATTTTCATTTGCAATTTACTGAATTAGGGGGTCTGAGAATGCAAATGATCTCGTTAGTAATTTCTGTAGAAGAACCTGAGTATTTACGCCACGCTTCAAACTGTGAAAATGTCAATATTAACTCAGGCATCAATTTGGCAAACGAGGATATAAGGAAATATTTCCGCCAAGCTCGTTACTTTAATTGTACATTCACTACTGTCATACTAACCTTCTTCAAAAAGCGGCGAGCGTGAATAGAGTGTGAGTCGCAAATTGTATGTCTAATTAATGTATGGGGCTGTGCAGAAATCTCGCCACGGTAAAATTTTGTTCATAACGGAACAGTCTGTAATTCTTTAAACTTTCCAAGTAACACTACAAGTACTACTAAGAACGAGACCTAGTTTTAATCCATTTTGAGTAGTTGAGGAGTTTCAATCGACGTTTTCAACGAGCAAGAAGCCAACGCACATGTTAAGTCGGCACTGAACGTATCCATGGTTTGTTTCTAGCGTCCACACAAACCCGAAGTAATATTTTTTTTTTTTAAATACGACTCACCATTAGCGTGTACTTCTTTCTATGATTAATGATTGCACCTTCGCATTTCATCATATTTCTTCATTAAAGAGGACCGTCAAACCGCTCTTTCAACGGATTTCTTAGAAGTCCAAAATCTACATGTGAAGCTAGTTATGAATATGGATTACAAACTGAAACCAATCACTGACAGCGAAATTTGCTCACATCTGAAAAAAGAAACATACCGCACGTGCTAGCAAAGTGCGCATGCAAAATAGAAAATATTTTAGGGAAACATTTTTAGGTATATAAAGATGATCACCTTTGCTTTGCGTCAGAGACGTAGTAAAAAATCCTATCCAGCCGTATCCGTTTCCGTTTGTAAAGTGTATTGTAAACAGTCATCCGCAATTTTTGTGTAAACCCACATATGACTGTAATACGCATCTGATCATTGAGTAGAAAGCCGTCAAGGCGCGTAGCACCGAGTTGGCTATAAGATTATGGCCACTCGCTCGCTTTTTTAGCCACATTGAACTCGTATTCAACAGGCGCGAGTAAAATAACTGTTTTAATAATCATTCCTTAATTGCTGCATTTTGTAAACCGACTGGTTCTGGTCAGCCAGTTCTGAAACACTGGAGGAGAAAAAAGCTTATCACCCTGCGCGTTGCGTCTCCTCGCGGGGATGGGGGATTCCGCGCGCGCACGTGTTTAAAGCAGAGTGAGTCTGTACAGATACGATAGGAGTCGTTGGGTGTACCCACGGAGCCTTCTATTTTCCTTGCGCGAGGCGATTTTCGCGCGCTATCGTGTTATTCCTGAGACTATTCCAAGTCTACTGAAGCCTGAAAGCGACGTGTAAATTGGACTCGACAACGTGTTGTTGAGTTTTCAATCGAGAACATTCTAGAGTCTGCTTCGCGTTTCTCGCCAGAGAGTAACTCTCGCGGTATTCCGATTTCCAACGCAGTAGAATTCGAACAAATGAATGTAAATATATGAAACATATATTTGAACTGCGGATGAAAGATCAAATAGAAGAAAGATCCTCGCAGTCTATTAGTACGAAACTTAAGCAGTTGCGAAAAGAAAGCCTGAAAGAAAAATTCGAACAGAAAGTTCAAATAAACATACCTCGGGCAATGTTTAACGTCCACAATTACTTTTTCCACTCTTTTCAAACTCAAAGTTTCTGGATTCAACGACGAACTTGATACCTACTACTGAGGCCTCCTTTGTCACATTACAACAGCAAGCTGCTTAAACCTTAAAGTTTAATTACGTCATTACAACAGACCAATCAGGTGACGTTCTTAAAATAGCCACGCAGTATGACCACGCGCTAAAATTATATATAAACAAAATTATCCTTGGAAGAGACCCATATATGGGGTATATGTTCTCTAACCTCATCCTCTCTTGGTTAGTTGCATGACTTCATTTTGGTAGGATTAGTCATTTTGCAAGGACAGAATTGGAAAAACCTGCCACATATTGTTGAACTACCAACGACTGGGCCTCCTTTCTGATATGTAACTATTTTGATTTTATTTTAAGTTATACAGGGCGCTTCTGAAAACCACCTTTAGTGAAGTAGGCCTTCTCGTGAAGGTTTAATATCATTATTATCAATTAAAGATTAGCATTAAAGTGAAATGTTTCCAGCAACAATACAAAGTACTGCATAAATGTCTCGTCGATTAGAAATTTGGCTAATACAATGACTGATATGGCCACCTCACATTAGCCAAGCAGTATATCCCTCCGTGTAATCACTAAGGCAAAAAAGATAATTCACTGTACTTTCCTGTTATGGCTATTCACTCGAATTCGGGGATAACTGCGGGAAAGTTAAATTCAGTAAAACTTGCCAAATGAATCTCTTATTCAGAAATTCCCCTTTAAGAACGAGCGTTTGATAGATTCAACATGACGCCCAATACTACTGTATCAACTAAATACAAAGTCATCTACAAAGTCAGTTTAAACAAAGCTTTCATAAGGAACATTCACAAATGAGACTTTGAACACTGTAAATTTATTTTTGTCATGTCATGTCTAACTGGCAAAATGAAAAGTGCAAGTTCTCACCTGCGTCCAAACCCGTGCCCTTCCAGATTTCCGGTTGGAAAGCTCTACTACTGAGCTAAGGAAGACCAGTGATTATGTCGCAGTTAGAACACACAGCAAACAAGGAACAGTTTCTACCCACATCACGTAGGTAGTCAGTCCAATATATGCAACAAATCTAATAATAATAAAAATAATAATAATAATAATAATAATAATAATAATAATAATAATAATAATAATAATAATAATAATAGTAATAATATCAGTGAAATAGGCATGACATAAATAGCCATATCACCGTCGTACGCGGGAATAGGAAATTTCTAGTCCCCAACGGTAATTAAACCCGTGACCTTCTAGATTACCCGTGGGAATTGTCTATTACTGAGCTATTGTAGGAAGGTCATTTAGTTGGGGGTTATGGGGCATACGCGACGACCTGTATCATACAAGGTACAATCACCCCCCACCCCCCCTTTCCCGTCCTTACTACTATGAGACACCACGAACGAGCCCCAATGTGTGACAAGACTGACCGCACCCCAAAGTGAGTCATTGTGCTTTATTTGTCACATCGGATAACACTACAAAGTATTTTTAGATTTCTTGCTATCAAGTTTATTTCCGTGTTCAGTGAGGGAATTTTCTTTATCAATACTTCTCTTTTATGTTGGCTTATTATAGCTACATTTATTTTATTTAGAAATACATATAAATATAATGCGAGATTTCTTGAATTGTTTCAAAATGTTGCGTCTACGACCCTTTAAACGAAGTTATTAGGCAATCCGTTTTTGCAGGAAAATATAACGATAATTAAAAAATAATAGTAATAGATAATGTTTAAAAAAAAAAAATATGAGTACCAAATGGTGAGACTGAAGTTTGGGTCTCTCGTCTCATAAATGGTGATTTGCGTCAGAAATTGTCAATTGTTTTGTGGGTGACCCAAAATAGTTGTTTCCAAAAGTTTCGGAAAGCAATACCAGGACACAGTATCAATATTAAAAATATTTATATATATATATTTTTTTTAGTAAATGTCCAGGGCCCAGTTGTTCAAAGCCCGATTAAGCTAATCCTGGATTAACGTGAACTTTGATTCGAGTTTAATTACTAATCGCTAAAGATTATTCCAAAAGATTTTTGTCCCTCAGTTTTGGCTAAGACTGTTCTTTACCTTAAGCTTGAAATTAGCCTTTAAAACCACTTTTAAAGAGCGAGATGAAAACCTCGGTTAACTTTTAATCGTAGATTAGCGTTAATCGGCTTTCGAACAACCCGGCCCTGGTTAAAAAAAAAAAATCAATCTAAACAAAAAAATATACGCTTAAACTTTAACTGAAAACAACATTGTTTCTCACGATACCAACACGTTTAAATGACAAACATGATAACACGGTAATATTGATGTACCACTGTTTCGCTTGAAAGTTCCCTAGCAATTGAATGGCTCCAAGATTTGCCGTGAATGATTATATCATTATCACTGAACTAAAATATATCCCATTACTTTAATGCGTTTCTCTCCATTGTCGCTTGACGAGATTGCTTCATTGCCA
Organism: Pavona decussata; assembly: GCF_977016875.1. Taxonomy (NCBI): domain Eukaryota; kingdom Metazoa; phylum Cnidaria; class Anthozoa; order Scleractinia; family Agariciidae; genus Pavona; species Pavona decussata. The sequence goes on from NW_028145590.1 coordinate 1,560,694, forward strand.
CACGTGTTGGAATCATCGTGACGTCCTCCTAGACTATCCGGTACCAAATCCGATTTTGGAATCACAGGTGTGACAGTCGTTTTCGTTGTTTGCAAGGAAACCGGTTCTTGCTTTAGCATGGCGAACATCACCACTCTGAACGTTGAACCCTTCTTTGTTGCAGTTCATCTGCAAAGATGCCTGCGGACCAATTAGACTCTTCCATGTGTCACGACCCAGTGATGTTGGCCGGTAATTGCCGTCAGCAATCAGAGAAGAAAGAGAGTTAGCGGTTATGTTGATGACGTGGAACTTAATCTGACGGCCAAACTTCATACCAAGACATATTTTGGAGAAGGGTGTGTTCCAGTAGGTTGGCAACTTGGTCTCTATTTTGTCAAACCCAGTTTTACCTCCTGCAAGATTGTAGGCCACTCTGTTGCTCCAAAGAATAGAGTTGGCATGGAAAGTTCTCTGAAATTCGAAAAGGAATGACCAATCATTTTAATTACCCTAGGGTGTGTTTATGAAAACAATTTTCTGACCCAATAGTAGTTGTCCTAGTCGTAGAAGTGGTATACTTGATTAACGTGGTATACTTAATTAAATCTCCTTTAACCAAGGCAGTCACGTGTTTTTTTCTTATTTTCGCGAATTTGCGCAAACTTGCTTCACAGAATTATCCCTTCTCTTAAAAGTTATTATAGATTACAAAGCCTAGCAGGCTTCAAACGGAAAAGATTGGGAAACTGTTAAAAGGAAGATATCCTTCCGATATTTCCGATGGACAATTGTATTAACAGCCATTTGGAGGACGATCAGCTGCCCTAAGGCAGTTAAACCAAGAAGTATGCCGACCAAAACAAAAACTATTTGCCTTCTTATGTTCTTCTAGACCGAAGTACGATAAATTCAACTAGCACCCAAGCTTAATTGCGCTGCTAGTACCAAAAGGAACCCGTCCAGGTGTTTACACGGTGACAGATCCATTTGGGACCGAAACGGTTCCAAAACTGGACCTGCTTTTTTGGAGGTCCAGTTATCAGACCTAATCGGGGACGGACTGACGGTACTGTAAGCAGGTCCCGTGTGAACAAAAAGCCTATCCGTCACGATTTTTAGATTAGAACCATTTGGAACCGGTCCCGTGTGAACATAGCCACAAATCAATGATCCAAGATCACTCAGATCATGCTACATCAAAGGAACCGACGAATCCTTGGCCAGAGTGGATTCGTCGGTTCCTTTGTGATCTAGGATCATTGATCCTAATCTGGATCATCCCAAAGGAACATACCCTAAGATAGGTAACACTCCTAATTCAACCTAAATATTGCATCTTGCACAGTTTTCGCAATCTTTTTCAACCAAGTTAGTCACGTCTTTTTTTTTTTTTTTTTCCTTATTTTTGAGAATTTGCGCAACGGTGCCTCGCTCTGCGTGAGGAAAGTCTTTGGTATTAAAAATCAAAGGAAAGGACCTAGGTTTCCTAGGGGTATGTCTTCCATATTCAGTAGTGAAGGGTGTGAACCAGGATTAGACTTTAGTTACATTTCAGATCTATCTATCGATGCATTTATCCATCCATCCACATAATGGTTTGTCTATCAATTTGCACATATTTGACTATCTATTCAGTGATTTGAAATAATCCAAATAGATCATCCTTTTTAGATACACATTGGTGTCAATAAGCGTTGATTTAGGGTGCGATACAAGTTAACATTCTTCAATTACTTAGGTCCTATGATCCGATATTTGGTTTTAGAGAGTAATTGCTTAGATTCCTTGTTTATTTTGCTGCTGTATTTTCTTTGGGGGGAGGGGGGATCCAGAAATCCAAGATGAAGGATCCAATATGGCCGTCATTTGGCAATCATGACCTAATTTAAATACCACGTCATATGACGTCGTATGACCTCAAGGGAGACATCTTTAGACGCGCTATTTATCTTTTAAGTCTCGTTATCATAGCTTTTATACTTCTGAAGTTATGGAAGGGGGGCCGAATCCGCCCCCCTCTCCGGCCCCAGAAGGCAAAGAATACCCGTGTTGGGTTGTTGTTCATAGAGACACATTTCCCAGCTTGATTACTTTAAATATACCACAATAAGATGTTATCAAACTTCAGAAAAAACTATACTATAGGACGTATCTACAAACCCTATTCAGAAGGAAACAATAGTTTACATGCTTTTGTGGTTATCTACAGTTCAGTCAGAATACTTCGCGTGAAATTCCTCTCATTTTGAAGACTGGTTATCGGAAGGTTATCTCAAAAAGACAAAAATTGACTAAATAATTATGGTCACACCGGACGTTAGAATACAGCTTTCAGCTAGCAATGACGTCTTAAATTAAGTGAACCTGTCAACCCAACGATGTATACCTTTGAACCGTCAGTCTTCATGGCCATCATCCATCCCCCATCTCCACATCCAAAGTTTCCCATATGACAGTAAACAGGAATCCTTTGTGAACCAAATATCAGCGTATACACTTTGCTCTTAGACGTACTATTTAGAGAGGAGAGTTAACCTAATTAAACAGAATTCTAAAATTCTCAATAATATATTTTGCTTAACAATACGATTTCGCATACCATAGTTTTACCCTTTTATAATTATATCCTTTGTGTTTAATCAAACTGAAATCCGCACCTTGTTAGCGTAAAATATATAAAAGAAGTTGTTTATTTATTAGCTTGCCATAGTACATTACAGAAATGTAAAATACAGTGTTTTAAAATAACAATTATTAGCGTTGCATATTGTTACAATTTGTTATTGTCTTTAAATATATGCAAAGATAAAGAAATAAAGTAAATATGAATGGCTAGGAGATCTTCAAAAGCAACAAAGCTACTAGGAGGGAGGTCTGATGGTTTTATACACGGCTAGGAAAAAGGACGTTTTTTAACAGCGTCATTAAATTTGAATTAGGGAGAAACGAAGAATCGGTGGAGGAGCATGGAGCTGAACTCTTTATTCAGTAGACTGGATCGGAAAAGTGCACGAAAACAGTCTCAACGTAGTGCCTCTCTGACGATTGAGAGGAAAGATGGCCCTCCATCTACCCGAGAGGCACCAGAAGATGCTCCTGCATTTGCTTTGTCATAAAAGACCAAAATAATATTTATTAAAGTGTCTCAGTCAGTCAGTCAGGTAACAGTCATTTGAATAATTTGAATGCTATATATGTAAGATACAAAAGAAAAGGTTTTACTTATTACAAGAGCATGACTTACATAGTTCAAAAGTAAAAGAAATGCTGTTTGGCCATTTTTCTCCGTTCTTTTTTTATTGTTGTTGTTTTTTTTAACTAGTGCGTGGTATTGAAATGAATATTGCAATCAACAATTCACCACTGAGGTGAAAAAAATACTGTCAAAACAAGTTTTGGAAACTTAAGAGTGTTGTCCTTCGCTTAAATGACCGTTTCTTTACAACAAGGTAAATGCTGCAGAATCTTGTGGTTTTTAAGTTTACTGTAATTTGGGAAAATCATTCGTAAAACATGCCACTTATTAACCAGGGCTGCAAATAACAGTCTGTCATCAGACATGGAGACCAAAACTTGCCGATGTCCAATGAAATCCCAACTGCAGCTGGAGGCAGACATGATGTCCAGACAATGTTTTTTTTTATGATGATGATGATGATGATGATGATGATGATGATGATGATGATGATGATGATGATGATGATGATGATGATGATGATGAATAATTTCACTCAGGAAGTAGAGCTCAAGTTAACATTATATTGTCATGTCCGACCACATTTCTGTTTTGTCCAACGAAAAAGGGTGACTTAATAGGACATGTCCTTTTAGGGAAAAAAATTGTAGCCCTGTTATCCGTGTGGAAACTGAACAAATTGAACTTGTGATCAGAAAAATACATATAAAAAGCTTTAAAATTACGCAATTTTTTTTACTTCATATGCACTTTAAGTTTCACAATGGAGGTGCACAGTAATCATATGAAGAAAACAATTCCGATATACATTTTTTCAGTTGGGGTTTCTTTTTTTGTTACTGTTCAATGCAGTTTAAAAAAATTATCCATGCAGTTTTAAATTTTTTATGAACTGATAGAAAGTAGTTTACAAAAAATCAGAGAATGCCATCATAGTTATTGTAGCATTTAAAAAGTTTAAATCATAACAACAATAATATTGAATCTCAATGTGCTTTCTTACACATAGCTTGGAGAAAAGTAATATGAATAAATGAATATATTATCAAACCAACAATAGTATACTGTTAATTTGCTAGACGGTGTAGAGGTAAAATTATATTTGACAGTTTTTATTACCAAATTGAACAATGAAATAAAATATTTTAAAAGTTATTGGTTACTTTAAAGATCTATACTATTTATAATATCCGTTATATGTCTAATTATGTTTTTATATTTTTATATCCAATCGAACAATGAGATGAATAAACTATTTAAAAAGTAATTGGCAGGTTTGCTGATCTCAGCAAACGTATTCAATACTGAGAATTTCATCATGTTTGCTATACAGAGCAAAGTTGGTCGATGCTTTAGAGTTTGCTCACATTTACTATACAAAGCAAACTGGATCAAACTTTGGATTTTGATTTTTTCTTATTTGAACAAACTTATTCAATACTAAGAATTTGATCACATTTGCTATACAGAACAAGCCTATCAATACTTAAAAGTTTGATCACATTTACTATACAAAGTAAACTTGATCAAAATTTGGATTTTGATTATATTTGCTTTTCTGAGCAGTCGTATTCAATACTAAGAATTTGATCAAATTTGCTACACAGAGCGAACTTGTACAATACTAAGAATTTGCCAGCAGTAATACCAGCCTACGAGTTTGATCACGTTTGCTGGCCCAAGTAAACACTTCAAATTTACGCTTTTGAGCACATTTGCAACGCTTTGTAAGCTTGCTGGTAATAATAAGTTTGCATGTTTTTACATCGGAAGCAAACGTTGTGCAAAAAAGCAAATCTGCTCATTAATTTGCCTCGTACGTAAACAGGCCTCAAAGAAACACATTTGCATCCGCATCCGCATTTGCTCCATGGGCAAATGCAAAGAAAAATCATAGCTGCACAAGACTTTTGCACAAGAGAGAAAATCTTAAACAAATGTGGCATTTACCACCATTGCTATGGGTAACAAATGTGGTGTAAAATCGATCTGTGCTCTTTGACAAACTGAGGCAAATATGTGCAAATGTGGTATTTGCTTCAGTTTTGCTATAGATTTGCTACCTGTGTAAATCCATTTTTTCGTCTAGAGTCAAGATACTTACTTGTCTTTTTCATACTGTTCCTTGCATGAAGAGACGGGAGCAGCTGCAAACAGAATCGATCATATTAGGCTCCAATAAGACGCACACTGGTCTGTCTGATAAGCAAGCAGCTGGTTTTAATTAAATCCTATTTGTATTCAAAATGACTTCAAACCATGAAACTAATACCTGGTGGTTGCACAGGCGGCAAGGTGGGAGTAGAGGTCTTGTTGACCATTGCTATAAGATTTTCCAACTTTTTTTTCTAAGATCTTCATAGGAGCGAACGTTTCGTTCACCAGAGCAATAAGGTGTTCCAATTTCCCTTCTAAGGCCTTTACGGGAGCGGACGTTTTGTTGCATAGTTCCATTAGATCGCCTTCCAATTTCCTCTCTAGTGTCTTGATGGCATCGGTGACTTGTGAATTCTGGCAATTCACACTGCACTGGCAGTGGCAGTTATTAACGGGCGGCTTATTGCAATTTCCAGCAGGAGAAGATTGGTGGTTACTTGCGTTAAACGTGGGCAAAGGTTTTGCGGCATTCATAGCAAAGAACGTAACGATTGGTCCGAGGAAGACAAATGGCGAACGCATTATGACAAGTGGAGTTGGAAACAATTAATGATTATTGCCTTTCAAATTCGTTTGACCTAGTAGCGTAATACAGCCCCCCTCTAAGTCACCGAAGTGTTTAGTTTCTAAGCTTCTGTTTGATTCACAATAGATTTCTGCATACGAGGATGAGGCTGTCCACTGACCACGAAAACTGATGGCGCAGTGAAAGCTGTTGCTTTTGAAACGGGAAAATAGTTATTTAGATATACTTTCGTCAAATATGGTAAATTTGTACTCAAAATAAAAACAGGGAGACCCAAAGAAAAAAAAGAGAGAGAAAATTCCATGTTCCATGGAACGTGTACAGACGTTTTATTTGTACACCATTGAAGAGAATCAAAAGCTATTTGAAATCAATATCGCGGAAGGAAATATTCCTTGCTAACGTAATATACACTCTCAAAATTAAAATATTATGTTTCTGATACATTCAGTTAAGAAGAGCTGACAATCGTTTACTTAATATGTGCAATTTCGAGTTTCCTCGGACAGACATTACCGAAAAAGGCGAACTCCTAAAGTTGTTTTGAGCTGTGCAAGCTAATAGATACAGAAATTGTCAAAAACACAAAAAAAGAAATAGAAATATCTCCCGAACAGGAAGACACCGAGAATACAATGTTCTGCAGTTCCCTCGGTGATTTACACCATGTGCATGTCCTTGTTGGATAACACAAACAAGACCGAGCTTTAGGAAACGTACGTTATAGAGAGGTCGGCGGTTTGGTCTCTTGAGTATCCCACCCATGCTATCCTCCATCAAGATTACATGCATTTCTCTTTGACTTTTTGCCAAGAAAATTGAAGGAGGTAAGCTGTCATCAGACCATCGTGTGTTAAAATGCCGGGATCCACTACATAGAGGGCGTTCTGGACATTGATGTGTTGCTGTTCAGAGTATATTCAACGGAGATTTTCTACAACATTTTTGATACTTTTACTTTTATCGCATGGCTACAATACTAGGGCCGGATAAGTCATTTTGCTCAACTCAGTTAAAATTTTAAATTGCCTGTGTAAACTAGTGATTTCAGCGCGGTTTATCCCCGCGATGTGGTAGGAGTGTTTCCAACAAATTTGAATTGATGCAAATTTGCTGTATTTGTCAGAAAACAAAAAGCAATTACGGGCTGAGATTGCAGGTGGTTTTCGTGGGCAATTTGAAGTCGCAACCTTGCTCAAAAAAAAGTTGAGTTTAATGCGACAAAAGCTGTGTTTGTCACATAACATTGCATTCAAGTTTTTGAAAGAAATGTCAAAGACCATACAATAATAATAATAATAATAATAATAATAATAATAATAATAATAATAATAGTAATAATAATAAAATAATAAAATCTTTATTACAAAACCTCAATTAAAATCCTATTTACAATCAACTTGCTGTTACAAAAAATCCAATCAATTCATCGAAACACTATTCATTCACAAATTCTAAAAAAAGAAGTAACTTAATCTTACATAAAAGAAGAGGAAATAGATATAATTAATAATAATAATAATAATAATAATAATAATAATAATAATCATCTTTTTATTAAAAGATATCCAGACAAAATTGCTATTAAAAAGTTAAAAGTAGAAAAAAGAACTATTAGAACCTATTTACAATTCATTTCAATTAAAAAAGAGACAATTTTTAAACACAACAGGGCTATTTTCAAGCACAATTTTTTGCATATCTAGTTTTGTATATGTAAATAAGAAATTCACCTTTCGGGCTGCCAAGCATATTATTTTATTCATAAACTATCTATCATTAAGGTTACTATGGGAATAAACTAGTTCAAATTTAATTGTGGGGTATAAAGAATTGATGCAGTTCGCGAAAGATTTCACTGCAGGGAGCCCTTGCTGTCAGAGATAAAAATATTGTTACGATATGTCTACCATTAGGAGGGTTTAATAGGGTTGCAAAATTAAGCTGTTTTGGTCTATTTCACCCATGGCTACATCCACAATATCTGCATGTACTCTTGAGTCCCATGAATGTACCATGGATCTTAAGATAGTTTTTATTCCCTTGAATAATGAATGATTACTACTTTTAAGACAGATTTCTACGGCCTCCAAAACACAGCCGTTGGACCGGTATTATGCCCTCAACTGCATCAAGTGCCCCGCTTCCCCTTATACTCTTTGGAAGGCGATTCACCATATAGCAGGTAATCTCTTGTGAATCGCCACCCAAAGTGGAATAGGATGGTTATCCTAAGGAAATGAGGCAATAAGTTTCCTAAAAATCCCTGCCTCCCTATACTGACTACAAATTAATTTTCTCTGTGCGATTTGCCCGTGCATCGCTAATCGGCTGGGGGAGTAGTGATCTGATTCTAAGTTTAGAAAATCTGTTGCAATTGTCTCGCAGGACCTAGCCACTGATTAGGTCTATAGAAATGTATATTGCTGGCGTGGTTGGTTAGGTGGCCAAGTGGTTAAAGCATCAGACCGGTAACGTATATGGTTGCACAAAGGTTTCAGAAGGTTTTGTTTTGTTTTGTAATTAACCCTATCTACACCGGGGCGGGAGGAGGGGGGATTCTCCCTGCAGATACTTTGAACCTGAATAACCTTTTTTAATATTTGAGAGAACGCCCTGAAACTTTTTTAGAAATTTATCTGGGAAAAAAGTGTTTGACCAATTTTCGACAGGCAGATTTTTTCTATTTTTTGAAAATCCCTTTTTAAAATGAAGAAAATCGCTATTCTTACCGTAACCTTAAACCTCATACTAGTGTTCCTTTATTGAGTTGATCGCTTTTTGCTTAATTCTAGCGCTTTCCAAAATTTCAAGATGGTGGATCCAGGATGGCCTCTATTTGGCAAACATTACGTAATTACCACGTGAAATGACGCAACCTCTCTGTGTTAAGAACCTCAAATGTAACATCTTTGGATATGCTATTCAACATTCAAGTCCCACTGCCATAGCGTTTATACTTGCCAAGTCATGACGGGGGAGGGGGGGGGGGGGATGCCCCCGACCCACAGCCAGCCTCCGCAGACAAAAAATCCGATCTAGATAGGACCGATGGAAAATAAAGCTACTTGAAAGGTTTGACAGATCGCGATATGATTGCCAAGCGAGACAAAATCGCCACACATTCGTTTTTCACAATACAAGTAGCGTCAAAACAGTCGATTATCAAGTCCGTTTGTGTGTCGAGTTTTGGAGCCATATTAACTGGGACAAAATGGAGTGGGATTAAATCAGAGGTATAATTCTGCAGAGAAAACAAGTCTCGCCTAAAGGTGCGCCCCTTTTCAACGCTAGATTAAGTAATTTTCTTGTAACATTTGTAGTACAAAAGGTAGCTCAAATCTTGAGATCCGATTTCAATTTTCGATACAGTTACCTTTCTTCCCTCAGAGCAGATTTAAAAATAGTTGGAATTTCTTGGCAGCCTAGAAAAGCCTGTGCCTATATGTTTTCTCTAGCCGTGATGATCAATAATTACGTGACTTACACGTGGCCACTTAATTTCCGTTTCGCTCTGCGTCGAGGACAACAACTGTTTCAGAGCAAGAGATTAAAGAGTTTAACAATCTTTCTAGCGCGATATCATTAGGGCGGGAGAAGTCTAAGGAGGAACAGTAGTTGCAGAGCTGTAGAAACGACATTAAAAGTGTATTTTCAGGTGAACGGTAGCTTTTTGTGAATTGAAAAGAAATGTGTATGTATGTTTGTGCTTGCCGTACAATAGACCATTTTACAGTTGTTGCTGTGTTACCTGGCTCATGGCTGGAAGCGAGGCTGCCGGTGACCTTGTTTTGACACAAATCTCTTTACTTTTTTTATGCAAATGCAGGCTAGTTTGCATCACAACAACACAATTCACATCATAAAAACAGTGAGATCTGTATCAATACAAGGTCACCGGCAGCCTCGCTACTATTAATAGGCCCGGTCACTGAGTAAGCAGCTGTAAAATGGTCTATTATAGCTTATTGTGTAAGCGAGTTTCTCCCGGGTATAGTGGCTTTAGTTATGATCGTTTTAGATGTCTTAGTTTTTAATTAAAACGTAAAGGTAAAGAGATTTTTATTCTGTGGGCACAATTTAAATTTAATCCCAAATAAAACATTTATTAGGTATGTTTTGGTTAGTTACAAAACTCTTGGCCATGTATGACGCACTGCTACTTGTTTCACGACTGGCTCTTCATTCTTAGAACTCGGCTCTAAAAGTGACTCGTTATCCCGCATGAACAGTGATCTATAACAGTTCTAGGTGATAATTCAAGAAAAAAAAAAGCTATTGAATGGCTGAAAGACATGTTTGATGTTCGTGAATGATTACTTCGTTATCACTGAACTAATATGTAGCCCATTACTTTAATGCGTTTCTCTCCATTGTTAGCTGACGAGGTTGCTTCGTTGCCACACGTGTTTGAATCATCGTGACGTCCTCCGGTACCAAAGCCGATTCTGGAATCACAGGTGACACAGTCGTTTTCATTGTTTGCAAGGAAACCGATTCTTGCTTTACCAAAGGACCTAGCACCACTCATGGCGTTGAACCCTTCTTTGTTGCAGTTCCGTTGCAAAGATGCCTGTGGACCAATGAGGCTCTTCCATGTGTCACGACCCAGGGATGTTGGCCGGTAATAGCCGTCAGCAATCAGCGAAAATAGAGAGTTAGCGGTTATGTTGATGACGTGGAACTTAATCTGAGGGCCAATCTTCATTCCAAGACATATTTTGGAGAAGGGTGTGTTCCAGTATGTGGGCAACTTGGTCTCTATTTTGTCAAACCCAGTTTTACCTCCTGCAAGATTGTAGCCCTCCCTGTTGCTCCAAAGAAGAGAGTTGTAATGAAAGGTTCTCTGAAATTAGAAAAGAAATGAACAATCATTTTAATAACCCTAGACTGTGTTTATGAAAACAATTTTCTGACCCAATAGCAGTTGTCCTAGTTTTCGAAATAGTACACTTAATTAAAGTGCCAAGCAATTTAGCACAGAGCACATGACATAAATAAACGATTTAAGGTAAACATCTAATAAAAAATTGAAACAAACAAGTAAAATTATGATGTTCAGGCATTCTGTGCAATGCAGCAAACTTCAGAAAAACTTAGCTATGGAACTTATCTACACGCCTTACAATTTAATCTGAAGTTTATGAATACTTCCAGGAAACCATTTTTACTTCGCGTGACATTCCTCTCATTTTAAGCACTGTTTATCCGGAAGGATAAACATTGACAAAATGGGGTCACACTTTGGACGTCGTAATGCAGCTTTCAGCTAGCAAAGACGTCTGTTATGAAACTTAAGTGAACCTGTCAATCCAACGATATATACCTTTGTGCCGTCAGTCTTCATGGCCAGCGTCCATCCCCCATCTCCACATCCAAAATTTCCCATGTGACAGTAAACAGGAGTCCTTTCTGTGCCAAATGACAGCGTATACACCTCGCTCTTGGACATACTATTTAAAAAAGAGAGTTAACCTAATTAAACAGGATTCTAAAATGCTCAATACTATCTTTTGCTTAACAAAACGATTTAGCATACTATAATTATATCCTTCGTTTTTAATCAGACTCAAAGCCGCACCTTGTTAACGTAAAAGAAAATAAAAGTAGTTGTTTATTCTTCTTTGCATTTATTGTCATATTGTTCATTACAGAAATGTAAAATAAAGCCTTAAATATTGTTACAATTTGTTATTATCTTTAAATATGATGTAAAGAAAAATTAAGAAGTAAATAAGAATGGCTAGAAGACCTTTTGTTGCTAACAAGTTGATAGGAGGGAGGTCTCATGGTTTTATACACGGCTTGGAAAAAACAACCACTGTCACTTTGAGCTCATAAATTGCATAAAATTCCCGTATTTTTTTTTAATACCCACAACGTTCGCTGCAGATTGACTGGCCTCGCTCCCTCGCTTTAAGAAACCATTAGTCTTGGAACACGTCATACACGATTACACGATGTTAATGCCCTTGTCCCCTGTGTTCTTAGATCATTTTGTACCCTTTTAAAGACATATCATTTGTGCAAGCTAATACAGATTTAGGTTGATCTGTTCGGTTGCTTTAATTGATTAAGAAAGACTAGAAACACACTGCAGACACCTTTTTCAGCTCGCTAATGAACACAAGCATTCAAGCATTCTATTGGGAAACACTTACGGGACATACACAATCAGTCGATTCATGATGACCGCGAGCAATTTACGATCCAGTAAAGAAAAGCCGTGGAAAGCTCGATTGTCTTATCTATGAAATACTCTTTAACAAAGACAAGCTAAAGAGAAACCCAAACCACAGTTAATTGATGGACTGGTTATGAAACCTTGCCATGTTCAAGGTTGACAACAATGGTGCTGCAATTTAGGTTGGAAGGGCCGCGACCATGCACAATCCTTTGTTTTAACGTTCACACTACCGCTGAATATTTTAACAGGAACCTTTCTATTGGCCAGTTGCTCCAACACATTTCAAAATCTATTGTGGTTTGTGCACGGTCAAGGCCAAAAATTAATAAAAACATATAATAAAGAAACTTGTTTGGCTTCATAACCATTTTCCTATATTAAATTTGGCCAAACTGAACACTTAATCTGACTCTACTAAAAAAAACCGACCGTTTACCTGATAATCAATACCCTCTGCATGACAAAATACAACTTTCCACGCTTCTCTCTATATAACTAACAAAACAATCGGACTAACGCAACTTTTAAAATGGTGACATCGAAACGTCAATTGACAAAATTATTGCTTGTTTTAGTTTATATTGTTTATCGAAAACCTCCTTTGTTACCGTAGAAATGGACTTTTTTTTTTCAAGAATTAAGTGGTTGATGCTGGGCTTATGAAAATGCTAGCTTACCTATATTAACATTTTTTTCGGCATATATGTCCCTTTTTTGCCGAACAAAACTGCAGGCGTTCTTCAAGAGATAATCAGAATTTCTGACGCGATTAACACCATACAAACAGATATCCAATGTAATAGACCATCGAGTACGTCTGATTTAGCTATTGACGGTTTCACTAACGTGTTTTTAGTGATTGCTATTAAAACCGATAACTCAATTTTCTCTTTTCTTTTTTGCTGTACTCGTTGGGGTCTAATCAGCTATATCTGTTTTTCTATTATTGGACTATCTATCACTGTAATTCTGCGCCTATTTTGTACAGTGATCTTTCCGTCCTTTTTCAGCACAAAATTGACGTTACAAGTCGGTCTGGGGAAACAATATTTGGGCTCCCATATTGCCACGACATATAAATTGCTTTACATCAACATATCTATTTTGGGCGAAAATACAAATACATTATCTATTTTGGTTCCAAGTGTCAGAGGAAGCTACGTCATAATTTGTAATTACATATATGGTACACGCCCATATTTTGTTAAAAAAAAGATAAGGGTGACACTTCAACTACACGTTTTAATAACCCACGGTGCTTCGTTTCAAGTATCACAATTATTCTCGTTGTTATTATTCAGCACCAAGAAATTCAGATTACTTTATTTTTATCGCGTGGTAACAACATTAAACACAACTTTTAGGTTGGAAAACTATACTTTTTAGCTTTTGTTATTGCTTTTGTTCTTTCTTTACAGCGAAATCAATTAATTAAAATTCCGATTACTAACTCTTGAACCAATCGTCCAAACGATATTTGTAACGCCCTTTTCCGTTTCTGGTGAAGGGTTAAACAATATAAGGATCGAAACGTGAGCACTTGCATCTCTTTACCTTGGCCAAATTAGCTTTAGTTAATTATCAACTCCGTTGATAAACCAACCATTCGTTTCCTCTCCGCACTGACACAGCAGCACTAACCCAATTATCCGTTTGGTTTTGAGGGGATAATTACTTAAGGTATAGTTGGGTTTGAGATTTGAATAGTTGTTTTGGAGTGTATTTACTTTCAGAGCAGCTTATTTTGGGAATTTTATGGCATACATATGTAAATAGCAAAAGGCTAATACAACGTTTCTTTTCTTTTAACAACAACAACAAAATTAAAACAGCGTCTCGCTAAAAAAAATTATGTCATAATTATGTTATACTTTGTTAACCTAACTGACGAAAATTATTTTTTTTAAATATCAAATTATGCTAGGTAGCATAGTTGTACCTCTTGTTGGTGTTATTGCAATTGTCCAACGAGTGTTACGTTTATAACTGCGCTTAATTAACAGTAATCACAACATGATTTCAAAGGATCGAACACTTGCTACTTAATTAGCCTTTTGAAAACATAAAAACCATATACGTTTCTTAACCAAATGAAATACTTCTATCGCGGTTTAAATGGCAGAATAACTTTTTAGAAATACAATAAACCGAAGAAACGCATTCGAAAATGTTTTGTTTTCACAAAGAAGAAAAAAATTGCGCAAGATGAACTTTAAAAAAAATAAAGCTAGCTAAAAAATCGTGTAGCACTGTAGCTATTGATTACGCAAATAACTGCAATCTTAATGTTTCTGACGAAGATTGAACTTACTTGTCTCTTTCATACTGTTCCTTGCAGGAAGATACGACGGGAGCAGCTGTAATCATGTTTTAAAAAAATATTTTCAGTTACAATAACTCTGACCATTTTAAAGCCACGTAGTCAAAAGCGTCTTACCTGGTGTCGGGAAGGGTGTTTGCAGAGACGTTTTGTTGACTACTGTAATAAGCCTTTCCACTTTAGCTTCCAACGTCTTTATGGCTTCAAAAATGCGCGGATCCTGGTGCAGATTACAGTGACAGTTACAATGGTTAACAGGCGTTATTGCACAGAGTTTTTCTGGAAGAGATGCCTGTCCATTTACGAGAGATAACGGCACCACCACTACAATGATAGCTAACGAAGAACGAAGCATGTTCAGCATTTAATCAAGAGACAGAACGGATTAATTGGTTTGTTTGAAGTACACTCTCCAATGCCAGATGCTTGTCCATTTATAAAGCTGTGATGCCGTGAATCTGTTTTCGTTTAAATGACGTAAGTGAAATCAGCAAACAACAAAGATATTCTCATCGTTGTACAGTAAATGATAACATATTGAGCTCTAGTTTTCTCAATTGGTATTACGTCAGTGAGTTTCCGTCATCCGTGGACGAATATACTACGTTATTATTCAAAACATTGTAACTTTTTCCCAAATATGGTCATAATTCACTGAATATCCGTCGTCCGTAGTCAACAGATATCTTGCGATATACGTAACAGAGTGACAAGGTAAAGATCATCTCCAACTTTTTTGTAATAAAATTATGTTTGATATCAACGTGTTGAATAATAAGACAATTATCCTGCACAATCTTACAGAACTTTACCCTGACTTTAAGTATCAGGTGATACTCCGCGCGATTTTCTGGGATAATTTTTAGCTACACAAACGTGATCAAACACCACAAACAGTGCATTACATACTTGAATACACTTCCGTAGAACCAGCAGCCAGGAAATAATTTTCAAAGAAACATTTTTGAGGGTGCGTTCGATTGACCCTATTCCGGAATGAGGAACACATTCAATGATCATAAGAAATTTCTCATACGAGGTTTTCGGAGTTTCTGGAGTACAAAATCGCTCTTAAATTATCATGTGTCAGCGAACGCCGGTTTGCATAAATGTTCCCAAATTTACTTAAAAAGAGAAATCTAAGAACTGTTCTGCTCGTTCTTGTTCCGGAATACGGTCAACAGAACGCAACCTTAATGTAAATATGTTTCGGGTGAAATTTCATCCATCTTCAGTACAAGTAACAGAACCCATCGTGTAATGTAATAGTATAAATACAAGAAGGATACAATAGTGTCGAGAATATAGCTTATTACAACGTGGAAATAAATTTAAGGTATATTAGTAATTACAACGTCACAAAAAAGTAAAAATAAAGAAGCTAATTACGGCGTGACAATAATAAAGAGACGGAGCAAAAAATAGACACTACAAATTCAAATATAAGCTTTATTTGCCATCAGAAGGAAATATTATTTTAATTATGTATACTGAGTAGAGAAGCAAACAAAATAACCTATGAAAGATTGACGAGGAAAATGTACCTAAGAAACAAGGGTTTTCCAACGAATATACAACGCCTCCTTGATTTTGAGATGGAATTTGAAGGAAGGAAGAGGTGTTGTCCAATATGGAATTTCAGAACAATAAAGCTCGGCAGTTTTCCAAACTTTTAAGGCGATGTGAAATGTGGAAATTTTTGTCAGTGGAAGGTGCTCCCGGATTCGTGGAACCGCATGCCGTTAGTCTCGTCCATCGATAACAGGCAACACGGCCTGCGCAAGAAAACTTATAAACTACACGAGATCACAGTAACTTAAATCCGAAAGTATACGGTGTATAAAGTATTCAGTATACACTGAAAAAGTGGTGAGCTTCGTGAAAAATGTTTGCATAAATGTTTATACTGTAGGGTATTTTAGAAACTGCGTGGTATAAGTATTCTTTATTTCCTTGATAATGCATGAACGATACTGTCGTATCAATAAAAGACCAATATTATTCAACACGAAATTTAGTGTCCCAAACGAACCTTTAGGGAAAATGATTAGGAAAAGATAGCTAAAGACGCTGGTGTTATGCCAACCTATTGTAAACTCTTTAAAATAATTATCGTCCCTGCCTTGCTTGCTAGAAATTCGACCAACATTTTCTAAACGACAATCCTTGATGACAAATGAGGTTGTGAATATCAAACGAAACTGTGTATTGCCTTGTTATGGTTGGAGTCACATTTAAGCCTTAACTATAATTAGCCTTAAGTTGAGACAATGCTAACTATAATTAGTTATTTTGGTAATGTGAACGCTTCTCTGTTTGTTCTAGAAATGTACGCTTCAATGATCCAAAACAAAAGCTAGTATAACAAAACTATTAATTGTCGTCAGGACCATGCAAACCACATATTAAGCTATTTTGGAAATGTGACCGCTTCCCCGTTTACTCTAACTATAGCAAAGAAATTTATGCTTGGATGATCAAAAACAAGAGATGGTAACTAATTAGTTAAACCCAAGCAGTGAGCATGGGTTAAACCTTAGTTAGGAAACGCAGAGCTAATCAAAAAGAACTACTTAAAGATCAACGAAGAGCTAATTAGAAAGTAGCTTGTATTATTTTGATTTAGTAAATTTAGGTGTTAAACTTTTCAAATTTCATTCCTAATGTATTAGTATTTAATATTTAAGTAATTTTCATTTTCTTACAGTACCCTATTCTTGGTTTTCACATGACGTCATAAGAAACTGAAATTCATAATTAAACACAATTTTGGATTTTTATCTTCATCACATATAAGAAATCAAAATTTCCATCGGCCTGCTTGTTTTCAGCAGGATAGCATTCTTTGTTTTGAAAATAGAGCAGTTTGAATTTTAGATTTTTGCGCAGTGCGTGACAGAAGGATTGCTGCTATAAACATGTCACGTACATGAAAACATCGATTCGCAGCGTTAATGTCAATGTGTGAAAGTTCAGCAGAGAGAAGAAAGGCTTTGAAATAGCCAAGGTAAACGTCAGATGTTTTTGCCGGTTTCCGGCCGCCATGTTGGTGCCCATCAGACGGGGCACCAACATTCCGTTCCATACTAAACTCTGTAATTTTCCGTGGTACATTTTCTCGAATAACTCGATTAGGCGATATCGCACAGCCCTGTGGCTTTCACACGTTGTTTATGTATCACTCTTCTACAACATATCAATTTCTTGACTTTATCTATTGAATGGTTGAGTATTTTATTTTTTCACTTGCGTGACGATGTGTGAGGTGAAAACCACCTATTGAAAACCACTTTGTGTAAAATATATGCCATCTGTCTAAAGAACTCTCTTATTATTATTATTATTATTATTATTATTATTATTATTATTATTATTATTATTATGGACACTGGTTTAGCCGTCATTTGTGTGACTCGATTGTATGATCTTCATATCTCTGCATAATGGAATTCTTTATTTTATAGAATTTTGAAATTTTTTTATTAATTATATCCATTTCCTCTTCTTTTATGTAAGGTTAAGTTACTTCTTTTTTTGGAATTTGTGAATGAATAGTGTTTCGATCAATTGATTGGATTTTTTGTAACAGCAGGTTGATAATAAATAGGATTTTAATTGAGTTTTTGTAATAAAGATGTTATTATTATTGTTATTATCATTATTATTATTATTATTATTATTATTATTATTAATATATGTTCTTTGACATTTCTTTCAAAAACGTGTTATGTGAGAAACGCAGCTTTTGTCGCATTAAACTACATTTTTTCTTGAGCAAGGGCTGCGACTTCAAATTGCCCACGTAAACCATCTGCAATCTGTGTTATCACTTTACGTTTTCTGACAAATGCAGCAGATTCGCATCAATTCAAATTTGTTGGAAACACCAACCACATCGCGGGGATAAACCGCTGAAATCACTAACTTACACAGGCGATTTAAAATTTTAACCCAGTTGAACAGAAAAACAAACCACAACAGCAGTCATTTGTGGCACCCCGAAGAAATGTAAAACGACAAAGAAGTACTATGGCAATTCTTATCACTAATAAAGTTTGACACTGCACTTCGGAGCGGTCTATATGCTTTCAGGCATTCTGCAAAATTATGCTCTTTTTGGAATTCCTCCGCTTCATTCCAATACTCTTCCTTCCAAGGAGATTTCATGCAAACGTCCTTTAATGTTGTCTAAATAGCATTCCTTATTAGTTTACTAAGATGGTTTTCATTTATTATTTAACCTTTCCTTTGAGGGAGAAAACCCCGGCTGACACATACATAAGGGTCAATCCTGCTTTAGCCAATGTTACGTTTAGCTTTAGTATAGCAATCCTCGTCACAATGGTTTCAATACTGAATAATGATCTTCAACCGTTTTTTATCATTAACTCTGTAAGTATTGTCTTGTTTTCCGAAGTGTGTCAAGCTTTAAAATGGACACTTGGTTAAAAATAATACATGTAAAGGGCTTGTACACATACGTCGGCCCTCATATCGCTCAAATTATTGAATTTGTTTTTTGGTTATTGTTGAAACGATTTGTTTTGTTTTTTTTGGTTTAGATAAAAACGGCTAGACGTATTTCCCAGAAATTTATCTTTGTGTTTTCCTGTATCTATTAGCTTATACAGCCCAAAACAACGTTTTGGGCTGCTTTTCAGCAATGTTTGTCCGAGGAAACTCGAAATAGACATATTAAGTAAACGATTGTCAGCTATTCTCAACTGAATGTATCACAAACACAGTATTTTTAAGAGGGTATTTTACAGTAGCAAGGAACATTTCCTTCCACGATATTAATTTGAAATAGTTTTTTTGATTCCAAACAAAACGTCTTTATACGCTGCATGGAACATGGAATTTCCTCTTTTTCTACTTTGAGTCTCCCTGTTTTACTGACCCAAAAGCATAACATTCGGCAGTCAGACTCAACAAACTTTCCCACTGGATAAAAAAAAAAGAATATTGTCTAAAGCTTCCGATTATTCATAGGGAAACGCAGCAAATATCAGACACTTTCCTTGGAATATTTACTTTTAGTATTTTAAGTACAAATTTACCATATTTGACGAAAATATCTCTGAATAGCTACTTTCCAGTTTCAAAAGCAACAGCTCTCGCTGCGCCATCAGTTTTCGTGGCCAGTGGACAGCCTCATCCTCGTATGGAGAAATATATTGTGAGTCAAACACTTCGATGACTTAGAGGGGGGCTGTATTACGCTACTAGGTCGAACGAATTTGAAAGGCAATCATCATTAATTGTTTCCAACTCCACTTGTCATAATGCGTTCGCCATTTGTCTTCCTCTTACAAATCATTACGTTCTTTGCTATGAATGCCGCAATACCTTCGTCCGCGTTTAACGCAAGTAACCACCGATCTCCTCCTACTGGAAATTGCAATAAGCCGCCCGTTAATAACTGCAACTGCCAGTGCAGTGTGAATTGCCAGAATTCACAAGTCACTGATGCCATCAAGACACTAGAGAGGAAGTTGGAAGGCGATCTAATGGAACTACGCAACAAAACGGCCGCTCCTGTAAAGGCTCTAGAAGGGAAATTGGAACATCTTATTGCTCTGGTGAACGACACGTTCGTTCCTATGAAGATCCTAGAAAAAAAGCTGGAAAATCTTATAGCAATGGTCAACAGGACGTCTACCCCCACCCTGCCGCCTGTGCAACCGCCAGGTATCAGTTTCATTGTTTGAAGTCATTTTGAATGCAAGTAGGATTTAATTAAAAACCTTGCTTATCAGACGGACTAATGTGTGTCTTATTGGAGCCTAATATGATTGATTCTGTTTGCAGCTCCTCTTGTCTCCTCATGCAAGGAACAGTATGAAAAAGACAAGTAAGCATCTTAAATCACTGTTGAAGACTTAATGAGTATTTTAATTTCTTGCTGATCATATTAATGGGGTGACTAGGCTCCGGTTGTTGTTGTTGTCTTATGTAATAAATTTATCCTGTGGATAAGTCCCTATCCAACAGTTTCAATCTGTGCAAAGATTTCAGTATTTCCTCTAGTACAAGCAAATATACACACTCTAACCACAGTTAAGTTTGGGAGTGTACGAAAACCTTGGACAATGTTTAACGTGAATTTTATTTTAGACCCTGAATAGTGCCTTATCCAGCGGATAAAGTTATCCGGCCTTTAAACAACTGGGGCCAGACCTTTAGATGAGTGGGAAGTTGGGGGGGTGGGGGGAAGGTGAACTCGGACAATTGCCTCGCTTGCTTTTGTGAAACGAAATATCTTGATAAATAAGATCTGCAGCGAGCTTCCAAATTATTTTGCAGTTTGTTACTCACAAACTAGATCTTCTGTTTATTGGCTCACATTTCCAACGTTCCTCTGTTTCTGTTTACTGGATCAAGTGGGAGTCTGTCCTTAAAATATTGCAAGATGCCAAGGCAAATACCAAAAATAAAGGATACCCAGAGGAACAATTACGTCGGATTTAATAAAAACTAGATTGATTCGATTTAGATATGCTCTGCTTTCATGCTTTTGCTTCTGGATGACGAGTTTCAGAGCTCAGACCTTTGTAAATTAAAGAGTTATGCGTTGATACTTCTGTGAAATTATAATCTCGAAGATGGCGTCGTTAAACGCCAACTGACAATACAGGTACAATGACCAAAGTTGTTCCCTCCTGGTAGGGTTTATTATTTAAAAATGAACAGCCTTAAATCAATTCCAAAATATTCAAGTACTGATGTTGTAACTTAATGTGCCCTTAGTCTGAACCAGTTGGCTAGAATGAACACTATTGTTAACTTATGTAACTCGTTTACGTCACAAGAGCCAGTATTATGTCGCCGACCTTGGCTTCTCGACCAATGTGACTGGTCCACTATCTCAGGTTATCCAACAACTGCTGCCTTTTAGAAAGTGAAGTGTGCACGTGTAAAAATCTAGCCAAGCCCACTTTATTTACGGTAAAAATATGAGATTTATCCATCTGGGAAAGACCCCAATACCCGGAGCACACAGCGGCTCATACCCTGCGCCTCTGCCGCTACGGCGTTTTCACAGACCGGTCTATTTTAAGACACCCATAAGAGAATACTATTTCCTGCGAGAATAGAAATTACGTTCTACATGATAAGTTTGCAAATCATGTGACTGGTTTGTAAGGCTCCCGTGGGAGTATAAATTTGTGGGAAATTAAATCTAAAAATGAATAGGTATATATATAAAAGACGCCATTGCACGTGTGTTCCTAGTAATAAACTTAAGAATCGATTCCATGAATGTTAAAATATTTAAATTTAAACAAATTTTAATTTTTTTTAATGAAGGACTCTAAAACCACCAAGACACACTCAATCTTGTCCACAGTGTTATTACAATCACCGCAATTTTTTTTTTTCAGTACTGATACCGTAATTTTATGAAAAGTACTTCCCTTTATGCTTACTCTGTGGCGCGTATTTTCTACTTAAAGGTTTTTGACGTCCTGCCCCAGTTGAATATTTAGGGAGCTTAAGCAACGACGACGGCAACGGCAACGAAAACGTCACCTGAAAATATACCTGTATTTAATTTGTGCCGTCGTCGTTGCTTAAGCTTCCTTTTAAAGGAAGAGATTCAACTAACACTGGGGTGGTGCCTACAGTCCGTCCGAATCAGTTTGGATGTGCTGGGCATGTGAACATAAATTACGAAACTTAAATTAAATCAAATATCTCGAAAATGAATTATGTTTCAATTTAAACTCTGCAATATGCGACAAAAAAAAAAAAAAAACATATTTTCCTACTTTCCTTTGAATAGACAGTGTTGATCTTTCTCAAACAGTTCATCAAAGAGCCAAGTGTATCAGCTGAAGTTTGGTTCACAAAACGTTTCTGTTTATTGTCACATGGGAAATTTTGGATGTGGAGATGGAGGATGGACGATGGCCATGAAGATTGACGGCACAAAGGTATTTAACAACTAAGCAGCCTGCAACGTCTTCATCATAACCAGGTTTTTAAGGGAGAGGTGTCAAAGTTGCTTTATGTGAGATTAAATCATATATGTATTAACCAGGTTTTTCAGGTAACTTTTAAGAAAGCTACCAGAAAGAAAAACCTACACGGATCAGGCTGACCAGAATATTTACCAGTCTTGGCTTCTGCCCCTGGTAAGGCGGTGCAAGGTGACCACTACGATCCAGTTTCTAGCTTTATACTCAACAGGGCAGAGTCGTGATTCCTCTGCCTGTAATTTGGTCAATCATTAGTGCGATGGTGCTTCAAATGCCTTCAAATGAGTCGGATATACTTGCGTTTTGGTGGGCGTTGAAATTAACCGTTGAAATTATTTTGAATTCTGACAACATTTCAAGGCAACACAGCCAAGAAATTAACAGTTTATCCGCTGACAGATGGTAATTTTATCGAAGTTGATTTCAAAGCCAATTTATCTAAAAGAAAGGGTATCGTTTAGCGGATACAGCCTTTTTGAATGAAAAATTTTAGATTGCTGCACGTGATAATTTGTAAAATCAGCGATGGGTGGGAGATAGCAAATTGTTACGTGCAGTGTATTTCAAAAATACCCTTTTCTTTCCGCATGATCTGGCTTAGAAATCAATTTCAATAAAGTTTTTACCTTTTCCTGGCACGTAAATTTTTCAGTTTCCTGACGAGTTGCCTTGGAATCTTGTCAGAATTCAAAATAATTTTAACGTCTTTATTGATTGACGTCCATCAAAACACAAGTTTATCGATCCGACCTTATTGAAGGCGAGGGTCGCGTGTTATTGGTAACCGCTGTAAAGCTCATATCTTTGTCGTAGACATTACACACAACATACATTTATATATAATTAGAATTTACGCCAATTACGTCAAAGGAAATTTTGATTAAACTTTAATTTTAAAAGACTTTCATACCCAGAGGCTATCGCTCTCTTTGGATTTAGTTCTTTTCAAAGATAGTGGCTTCAACCTCGCTCTTGTTCTAAAATTTCATGGAAATTCTCAATTTTTCAATTTTTGCATGTTAGTACGGGTCATGAAACTCTAAACAAGTCACATTTTTATTGCTATTATTCTGCCCCCTCCCCCACCCCCCATAGATCGCTTTACATGGAATTAGTCCCACCAAAGTATGGCGGGAATCTGCATCAGAAGAGGGAATAGTAAAACTTCTTCTTCATCTTAACCCCCATCAAGCTGGAAGATCTGCCTTCATCCAGCCTTCAGTCCTGAACATCTATACACTAAGTAGCTCCGATACTCCAAGCAAAGAGCCTAAGGAGATAAGAGAAGTTTAGAATAAAAAGACAAACTTGTAAAGATCAATCCTGTGTACAAGAACCAAGACAGAGGCTGTACTACAAATTACCACCCATGTAGATTACCCACGTAAAGCTAATGGAACAAATCATCAATAGCAACATGACACACCACACTGACGAAAATCAAGATCCTGTGCCATTCGGGTGCATGAGTAGTAAGTTCTGTGGCACACAGCCTTTTGAGTTGACCACCATCTTGCACTCAAAACCAAGGTTCTCTTAAACATTCAGACCACATTGTACCAGTTTTGTCGAAAGCTTTTGATTTAAGCTTTTCGTGTTAATTAAAACTGCTGTCAACCAAACAGGTTGACGGCCCACCTTGAATCAAATAGTTCTTCACTAATTAGCAACAATGTAATGTTGTGTAGTAGAGGGAGAGTAGTAGTTCTACCAAAAGCGTTACCTAAAAGCGAATCGATTCGTTCTGACTAAAAAATAACACTCGAAACGTCAGTACTCAAATTTCTTTTTATGCTAGCAAAAATACCTTACCAATGCTGATGATAAAACAAAACGTTTGTTTTCACTCCCCAGCAACGCAACACCAAGTTTTGTTAGAAACTAACCCCCTTTTTTTATCAGTAGCTAGTCTAACTGATCACAACTAGGAACATAATTTATCCTGTATTCAAACCAAAATTAAACAAAATTAACAATGGTCATCCGACTAATATATAGCTCTTGTAAGAAATGGACCCTTGCTTTTTAATTTCAGGGAACTTTCCACTTCAGTTCTCCTTTTTGGAGTGATAAAACCGCCTATAATCT
This sequence comes from Pavona decussata, assembly GCF_977016875.1. Classification (NCBI taxonomy): domain Eukaryota; kingdom Metazoa; phylum Cnidaria; class Anthozoa; order Scleractinia; family Agariciidae; genus Pavona; species Pavona decussata. The sequence goes on from NW_028145590.1 coordinate 1,585,132, forward strand.
CGCAGGAGGGCAGACTGGCTTTGATTCGCAAGAGACAAAGTTGCCAACCTACTGGAAGACACCCTTTCTCAAGATTTGCCTAGGCATGAGGGTCGGCCAACAAACTAACTTCTTTGTTATGAACAGGTACGCCAACTCTCTTTTCTCTCTGATTGCTGACGGCAACTACCGCGCCTCATCTCTAGGTCGTAACATGTGGAAGACCCTTGTTGGTTCTAGGGCATCTCTGCAACTCAGATGTAACAAAGAAGGTTTCAATACTGTCAGTACGACAAGCTTTCATTCAAAAGCGAGAATCGGGATCCTCGGTAACAACCAAAACAACTGCCGCACCCCTGATTCTAGAATCGGATTTGGTACTGGGGGACACCCTGATGACGGCAACACGTGTGGCAACGAGGCAACCACTCGAGGCGATAATGGCGACAAACACATAAAAGCAATGGGCTACATCTTGGTTCAATGACTAACTCTGGTAACTAAAGAGCTACATAAAATATTTTCCATTTGAATGAACTCTATCTTTCCCATGCGCACTTTGGAAGATTTTAGCATTTAAATCTCAAGGGTAAACTCACTGAACTCTGTGGACATAGATTTTCTGACAATTTATAAACCGCGCTGAAATCACTTGCTTACACTGGCGATTTAATCTTTTTTACTCAGTTGAGCAAAATGACCAATCTTAGCATTGTAGCCATGTGACTGACTAATAAAAGTATCAAAAATAATGTTTTAGAAAATATCCCTTGAACACATTCTGAAAAGTAAGGCATCAATGTCCAGAACGCCTTCGATATATTGGATCCATTTTACGACACCAAGGTCTGACAGCTTACCTCCTTCAATTCCCTTGGCAAAACGAGCAAGAGATATGCGTCTCGCATACAATGTTGATGGAGGATAGAATGGGTGAGACACTCAAGAGACCAAACCGTCGATCTCTCTAACATATTCCTCCTAAAGCTCGGTCTTGCTTGTGTTATCCAACCAGGAATCAGTTAGAACTGGCTTATTGCACGCGGCGGAAAAGCACCAAGGAAACGGCAGAAACAATGTATTCCTGCTCGGGAGACATTTACGTGTCGGAGGGATAGGGATATTAGAGAGAAAAAGTTAACACATTCACAAGGATCAATCTGGATTTACTCAATGTTATGTGTAGCTGTAGTATAGCAAACCTCTTCAAATTGGTTTGAATACTGAATAGTAATCCTTAACCAGTTTCATCATTGACTCTGTACGTATTGTCTTGGTTTTCGAAGGTTTTCAAGCTTTAAAATCATGATGTACACTTGATTAAAAATAATACATGTAAAGGGGTCGTACACATACGTTGGTCCTCATATCTCTCAAATTATTGTATTTTTTTTTTTTTTTTTTGGTTAATGTTGGAACGATTTGTTTCTTTGTTTTATGTAAAAACGTCTTGACCTTTTTTCCAGAAATTTCTATATCTGTTAGCTTATACAGCCCAAAACAACGTTACGAGTTGGCCTTTTTCGGTAATGTTCGCCCGAGCAAACTCGAAATTGGACATATTAGGTAAACGATTGACAGCTATTCTTAACTGAATGTATTACAAACACAATATGTTTGAAAGGGTGTATTACGTTAGGAAGGAACATTTCATTCCGCAATATTGATTTCAAATAGTTTTTTTGATTCTCTTCAGTGGTGGACAAATAAAACATCCTTATACGTTACATGGAACATGGAAATTCCTCTTTTTTTTCCTTTGGGTCTCCCTGTCTCCCAAAAGCATAACATTCCACAGCAGATTCAACAAACCTTCCTACTGGCTTAAAAAGAATATTGTTTATCTTAGGAAAACGGAACAAATATCAGACACTTTCCTTAGAATATTTACTTTCATTATTTTGAGTCCAAATTTACCATATTTGACGAAAATATCTCTAAATTAAAATAGCTACTTTCCGGTTTCAAAAGCAACAGCCTTCGATGCGCCATCAGTTTTCGTGGTCGGTGGACAGCCTCATCCTCGTATGCAGAAATCTATTGTGAATCAAACAGAAGATTAGAAACTAAACTTTTTGATGACTTACGATGGGGCTGTATTACAATATTTAAGGTCAATCGAATTTGAGAGGTAATCAGCATTAATTGCTTCCAACCCATCGTGCATTCCAGTCAGCGGCTCCTTATCTTTGGAATGCATTACCTTCAACAATTCGCAACAAGAAGACCTTGGACACTTTCAAGACTGCTGTTAAAACTCATTTTCTTTTTCAAATTTAGCCTTTAAATACATTTTTATTCATGTCTCGTCTTTTAACTAGTTTATTGACTAGGTAATCGCTGCCTTTGATTGTATGCGCTTGTAGTTTTTAATAGTTTCTTGTGTTCTTAGTTGCTCTTAACATAATTCTATTTTAACAATATTGTTAAGCGCAACTGAATATATCCATATAGAGGTTTCCGCTATATAAATGTAAATTATCATTATTTTTATTAACTATACTCGTCATAATGCGTTCTCCATTTGTCTTTCTCGGACCAATCATTATGTTCTTTGCTATGAATGCCGCAAAACCTTTGTCTACGTTTAACACAAGTAACCACCAATCTCCTCCTACTGGAAATTGCAATAAGCCGCCCGTTAACAACTGCAACTGCCAGTGCCGTGTGAATTGCCAGAATTCACAAGTCACTGATGCCATCAAGATGCTAGAGAGGAAGTTGGAACGCGATCTAATGGAACTACGCAACCAAACGTCCGCTCCTGTAAAGGTTTTAAAAGGGAAATTGAAACATCTTATTGCCCTGGTGAACGAAACGTTCCCTCCTATGAAGGTCTTAGAACAAAAGTTGGAGAACCTTATAGCAATTGCCAACAGGACGTCTACTACCACCCTGCCGCCGCCTGTGCAACCACCAGGTATCATTTTTATTGTTTGAAGTCATTTTGAATACAAATAGGGTTTAATTATAACCCTTGCTTATCAGACAGACTAATGTGTGTCTTATTGGAACCTAATAAGATCGATTCTGTTTGCAGCTGCTCTCGTCTCTTCATGCAAGGAACAGTATGAAAAAGACAAGTAAGTATCTTGCTTTTGCTTCTGGAGGACGAGTTTTAGAGCTCAGACCTTTGTAAATTGTAATTAAAGAGTTATGCGTTGATACTTCTGTGAGATTGTAATCTCGAAGACGGGCGCCGTTAAACGCCAACTGACAATACAGGTAAAATGACCACAGTGGTCACCTAGGGTGAGGTTTATTATTTAAAAATGAACACCCTAAAATCAATTTTGAAATATTCAAGCAGTAATGTTGTAGCTTACTGTGCCCTTAGATAGCTAGTTGTTCGAACCAGTCGGCTGGAATAAATACTACTGTTTAACTTATGTAACTCGACTACGCCACAAGAGCCAGTATTATGTCGCCGACCTTGGCGTCTCAACCAATGTGACTGGTCCACTATATACAGTTATCCAACGACAGTTGCCTTTTAGAAAGTGAAGTGTGTGTAAAAATCTAACCAACTTCACTCTATTTACGGTTACAATACGAGATTTATACATTTGGGCAAGAGCCCATTACTGAGAGCACACAGCTCCTACACTAAGCCTTTGCTACGGCGTTTTTACAGACCGGTCTATTTTTAGATACCCATAGTTTCCTACGACAATAGAAATTACGTTTTACATGATAAGTTTGCAAAGCATGAGATTGGTTAGTAAATCTCCAGTGGGAGTATGAATTTGTGGAAAATTAAATCTAAAAATAAATAAGTATATACATAAAAAAAAAAAAAACGCCATTACACGTACCTTCCAAGTAATGGTCTTAAGAATCGATTTCCATGAATGTTAAAAATATTTGAATTTAAACAACTTTTAATAGGCCTTATCGCGGTTTTCGACGCCATTTTGACGAGTAGGCAAACAGTCAGGCTCGAAATAACAGTGTTTGTATGGAAATCCGATGTCAAATAATTTTCATAAAACATCACTTCTCAAAAATTCATGAATTGGAAACTTTTGGCACTAGAAAAAGGATTTTAAGGAAAAAAAAAAAAACAATTGGAGGGATGTAGTTGTGCCAGAAAGCGTCCAGCGGTTAGGGTAAAGGTGGCATGAATTTGAGGAATGGCATGTGGCATGACCTGCGGCATGGCATAATTATGCGAAATACGATACTTGCGGAATGAGTTAAGAAATAAATTAACTGAAGAATGCGTCTTTTTTGGCGCCAAATTTAATATAAGAGCATTAGCTTTTTCGATGTTGCGCAAAAATGTAACAGATCATGTAGACTAATTAGAAAATACAAGCCTGCAGCTGGGATAGAACATGTCTGATCGATGGTTAGGAAGAAGTGAGGGTGAAGAAATCGATGAACACTGTTTATTACTTTTATTGTTCTCAGATTCAAGGAAACATGAGTACATGTCAAGATGTGCCTATTCTCGACACTTTTTGCATTTATCACAATAACTTACTTCAGAAGGGCGGGAGCAAGCTGAGAATTTCCTAGTATATACTTCCTTCCTTTAATACCTAAACACGTCCCAAAGATTGGCTGATTGAACGCCCGAGGTTTCTCCGTGATTTTGAAAAATGTTGTAAACATTGAGCGGCCTATTCTCGGACAGGTTGTCCCTATTCTAGGACGCGTAGGATCGTTCGCAGATGGTTAATCGCTTTTTCTGGAAAAAATATCCCCTTCATCATGTTAATTTATGTCTAGTTAAAGAAAAAACGAAGTATTATTAAAAGTAAATGTTACCTTCTCCCGACTTAAAAAGCATTTTAAAGTCAGTTTGGGTGAGACCTTCCTCGAGTATTAAAGCACTGAAACATTATATAGAAGTCTATAGTCACCGGTCCCACGGCACCTCCGCCAGATAATTTTTTTTTTTTTTTACCACGTATAGCATTTGTTATCTAATTCCAGATTATTATCCCAGAATTTCATTTAATAGATATAACGAGCTATTGTTGTGTCAACGTCCAATAAAATATGTGGCTCGTGAGGAAAAATACCCCGCCGCTAACTTGACCTGTGACCTATCCGCCGAAAGTGCTTTCTTTGCCGGCGTTTTCCGTTTCCGAAAGAGTTTCAAATCACAAAATATTTATAGCCAATTTTTTAATTTAAGGGAGTAAATATTCCTCGATGCGATGTTTAACAAATTTTGCCACTTTTGGAAATTCCATTTGTAAGTTATTCCGGCTCGCTGTCAAACCAGGTAAGCTTTTAGGAGAAGCTGGGAAATTTCTTCGCTATCATTTTAAATGAGACTGTTGCGCTTGGCCTTTGCTTTGTCCGACTAGTTTGATCAGACGCTCTGATTAACATTTAACGGTTACATATTGTAACGAATAAAAAATTTGTAATAAGCTCATGGGAAAAATAGGCTCTGTTTTTTCGCACCTTACATTTTCGCCGAGCTACGTACGCAAGTTGAACTTGTCAGTTACATGCATATAGAAGTCACATGGTGAAAAGCGAACATGAAACTTATACTCATAGTCCCTAGACTGCGAAAATTCATAGATTTCTTTACCCTCACTTCTTCCTAACCAGCGATCAGACATGTTTTATCCCAGCCTTGTATTTTCTGATCCTCTTTGTGTTGTCTAGTTGTTATTCAGCTTGGAGTCCACAACATATAAAATTATAAAATTGGTCTGAAAACAGGACGCGCTCTACAGTTAATTTATTTCTTTAAGGGGGGACTTGACGTAAACGCCAATTTACCGCACTTTACATGGCTTTAATGGAAATATCTCGTTCACGTTTCAAGCGATCCAAAAACTCTATGTTCATCCCGTAAATCTATGTTGTGGGGTGTTTTGTGAATTTTGGGGTGATATTTTGGGTATATTTGGGAAGAGATACTTTTTCTAGAAGGATTGGTTAAATTAAGAGAAATAAGAAATATTGAAGAATTAGTGAAGTTTTAGAAAAGAATTTGTAGTTAATAATTAATAGACGGATACCAAGTTAGTCCACTAGCAACCTGGGGTGCTCATGCGTGGGTATCAACTGTCTGTTAGTGTTCCAAAAAATCATTTTCTTTCTTCTATTCCTTCTTAAAACCACTTCAAATTTCATTCAAACTTAGGTTAAGTCCCCCGTTAAGTCTTCCGCAACTATCGTATTTCGCATAATTATGCCATGCCGCAGGTCCTGCCACATGCCATTCCGCAAACTCATGCCGCCTTTTACCCTCACAGAGCGTCCAGTCGTGTTTTGAACTTTCCATACATTTGTCTGTATAGCGAACCAGCCGTGAACTGCTCTAAAAATAGCTCGCTGGAAAAAAAAAAAATACAGGGAAATGTATGGGAAGTTCAAAACACGACTGGACGCTTTCTGGCACAGCTACATCCCTCCAAGTTTTTTCTTAAAATGCTTTTCCCAGTGCCAAAAGTTTCCAATTCATGAATTTTTCAGAAGCGATGTTTTATGAAAATTATTTGACATCGGATTTCCATACAAACACTGTTATTTCGAGCCTGACTGTTTGCCTACTCGTCAAAATGGCGTCGAAAACCGTGATAAGGCCTATTTTTGTTCATGAAGGACTCTAAAACCACCAAGACACACTTAATCTTGCCAGTCCACCATGCTTTTACGATCACCGCAATTCTTTTATTACTGATACCATAATTTGATGAAACGTACGTCCCTTTATGCTTACTCTGCGACGCTTATTTTCTACTTAAAAGTTTTTGAAGTCCCGCAACAGTTATTGTAGGAAGAGATTCAACTAGCACTGGGGTAGTGCCTACAGTCCGTCCGAATCAGTTTGGATGTACTAGACATGTGAACATAAATTATGGAACGTCAGTTTTAATCCAATTTCTTGAAAATGAATTATGTTTCATTTTAGACTCTGCAATATGCGACAAAACAAACATATTATCCTACTTTCCATTGAATAAACGGTATTATAAATAAATAGATAGATAGATAAAGAAAAAATAAATAAATAAATAAATAAATAATGACCGTTTATTAAGGACTCATTGCAGTCTGTAAGGCTAAATTACAGAGTTACAATACAAACTAAAATATAGAAACTACGTATGTATTATACAGCGTTAAATCATAGAGGCTAGAATGGAACTATATCACATATATTATAATAATTGTAAATGGTTTGAACCCAGGAGTCATGTCATAAGTACGTAAATTATGATCATCCGGGTGAGTGTAGTCCTGAGAAGGACTGTTTGTGGTGACTTTGACTGACGTTTCGACAACAACAAATTACAACAACGACTTGACAAACTTAAACAACTCATACCGACAAACTGACTTGACACTGTACTGGCTATTGCCGACAAACGAGCTGACAAAACCGAAGAACAACACCGCAACCAAAGTCAACAGAAACTTACACGACTACAACGTACTAACGACAAAAAACGACACAAGACAGACGACAACTGGGTCAGGAATATATCTTCCCGTCCTTTAGGCAAGACTGAAACCCAGGTACTCTCCTACGGACTGAAACACTCAGTGACGCCTAAACACATACCGACTGAGGCTATTGTATCTAGTGTTGAGGCGGTTCTGTCTCGTCAGAGAGAACTATCAGAATCGGCCAAGGATAACATCAGAAGTAGAATTGCTTCTACTATACAATCATCCTCCCTAACTGACAGTAACTTGACTAAAGACGAACGACAAGCGCTGAAACGACTGAAAACTGACGAGAACATCGTCATACTCCCCGCTGACAAAGGACGAGTGACTGTTGTTATGGACAAGACAGACTACTACGACAAAATGGACACTCTAGTTAACGACAAACAGACATACGAAGAACTGAAACGAGACCCGACGCCATCACTTCAACGTAAACTCAACAGTAAACTACTTGACCTTAAGAAAACTGACGTTATTGACATACAACGGTACAACAGACTGAGGTGCCGCGTACCGCAACCACCTAAACTCTATGGACTACCAAAACTACACAAACCTAACATACCTATGCGACCCATAGTCTCGTTCTGTGGGTCCCCGACTTACGAACTATCCAAATACTTGACTACTATACTGAAACCGTTGACAAACGAATCCCGACACAAACTGCAGTATACCGAGACCTTTATTGACGCCATCAAGACGGTAAAAATACCTGACGACCACAAACTTGTGTCTTTTGATGTGAAATCACTGTTCACCAGTATTCCACTTCAACTGGCACTAGACTGTACTGCTACCGCCATCGAGAACTCCACGACAAAACTGCCACTGCCCACAGATGACTTAATGAACTTACTGAACCTCTGCTTAACGTCCACGTACTTCCAGTACAACGGAAAGCACTACAAACAGTTACACGGAACAGCTATGGGCTCACCAGTTTCTGTTGTTGTAGCAGAAATTGTAATGAAAAAAAATCGAGGAACAAGCCCTAGCAACCTACAAACGGACACTACCGCTCTGGTTACGGTACGTAGACGACACCTTTACAGCAGTACACAAAGACGAAATTGACGATTTTCACGAACACCTTAACAGACAGAACGCTGACATACAATTTACCAAGGAGATCGAAGAAAATGGTAAAATACCTTTTCTAGACTGCTTAGTTACCCGTAACAACAACGACAACAAACTAAGTACTACGGTTTACAGGAAACCAACACATACTGACAGACTACTGGACCAGTCATCCTACAACCCTACTTCTCACAAAGCAACGACTTTACAGACCTTAACAAGGCGAGCACAACTGGTTTGTGACTCACCTGACAGACTCGCAGACGAAAACAACTACTTAGACAACGTTTTCAACAAGAACAACTACAACAAGGACTTTGTTAGACGTAACACTTACAAGAACACTGAACCTAACGTCACAAACAACGACGCGACTCCCGTAACTACTGTAACTATACCTTACGTAAGGGGCACTTCTGAGACTATCGCACGGATTCTACAACCTTACAATATCCGTGTAGCTCACAAACCTATAACCACTTTACGACAACTACTGACGAAAGTAAAGGACAAAGACGAACCTAACCGCAGACAGGGAGCAGTTTACAAGATCAAATGCTGTGACTGCCAGACCACTTATATTGGTGAGACCGGCAGAAATTTAAACGTACGACTGACTGAACACAAACGAGCAACTAGAAATGGTGATATCAACAATCACATTGCTGAGCACCATTTACAAGCGAACCACAGAATCGACTGGGACTCTGCCAAGTGCATTACCTACTGTACAAATTACTATCAACGACTCACTCTGGGAAGCTGGTTTACTAACTTAGAACAAACGCCACTCAACCGGTGCAGGTAGTTGTAGGCAACGGTTGAGTGGCGTTTATTCTAAGTTAGTAAACAAACGCCACTCAACCGTTGCCTACAACTACCTGCACCATACAAACGACTTATTGACAACAACAACGAAACAAACAAACAATAGTCATTTTACTAACAATAGACCCACGGACTTTTTGACTAACAAAAGAAGGATCGAAACGCACCAATCACTTTTTACAGTCTTCGCAGCCAATAACATCACGGCTTACTGACAAACGACCAATAACATCTGGACTTCGTTGACCAATCAGGTTAACAACCAGAGACGTATATATACCACCTACTGACGTTCCACAATTCACTTGACTCTGAAGATGACTTCCGCTCAGGTTGTCGAAACGTCAGTCAAAGTCACCACAAACAGTCCTTCTCAGGACTACACTCACCCGGATGATCATAATTTACGTACTTATGACTATAATAATATATAAAACATTGATAATCACGATGAAAATAACAAGGGAATAAGATATAATAATGAGATAAATCAATTTACAGTTTAATATATTTGAATGTAATAAACTTCTGCGAATCCTGTGTTCTACAACTCTTCCGGTCTCCATATAAGAAACTTGTAAACTTACTCCTGGATCTTTTCTCCTATTGATCCTTCTCAAATAGTTCATCAAAGAGCCAAGTGTATCAGCTGAAGTTTGGTTCACAAAATGTTTCTGTTTACTGTCACATGGGAAATTTTGGATGTGGAGATGGAGGATGGACGATGGCCATGAAGATTGACGGCACTAAGGTATTTAACAACTAAGCAGCCTACAATGTCTTCACCATAACCAGGTTTAAAGATAGAGGTGTCGAGGTTTGTTTAATGTGTGCTTAAACCATATATATTTACCAGGTTTCTCAAGTAACTTTTAACCAAGCTACCAGAAAAAGCAAGCTGACCAGAATATTTACCAGTCTTGCCTTCTTATCCTTGGTAAGGCGGTGCAAGGTGACCACTACGAGCCATTTTCTAGCTTTATACTCAACTGGCCGGAGTCGTGATTCCGCTGCCTGTATCGGTTAATCATTAGCGCGATGGTGATAGTTTTTGTGTTGTAAGATTTACAGCGGTTACCAATAACACGCGACCTCTTGCCTTCAAAAGAGTCGGATAGAATTGCGTTTTGGTGGACGTCAATCAAAGAGAAACCGTTGAAATTATTTTGAATTCTGACAACATCCCAAGGCAACACAGCCAAGACATTGACAGTTTATCCGCTGACAGATGGTAATTTTAATCGAAGTTGATTTCCAAGCCAGTTTATCTAAAAAAAGAGCATCGTTTAGCGGATACAGCCTTTTTGAATGAAAAATTTTATATTGCTGCAAGTGATAATTTGTAAAATCAGCGATGTGTGCGAGATAGCAAATTGTTACGTGCAGTGCAATTTTAAATTTTTAATCAAAAATGCCCTCCTTTTTGCATGATCTGGCTTGGAAATCAATATTAATAAAGATTTATCTTTTCTTAGCAGGCAAAATTCTCCGTTTCTTGCCGGGTTGCCTTGGAATCTTGTCAAGTTTACCCGACTTCATTGAAGGCCAGAGAGGTCTCGTGTTATTGGTAACCGCTGTAAAGCTCATATCTTTGTCATAGAAATTACACAAAACATACATTTATATATAATTAGAATTCCTTCCAATTAAACAAACGGAAATCTTGATTACACTTGAATTAAGATTTCCATACCCGCTCTCTTCAGATTAGTTATTTTCCAAGAAAGTGGCTCCAACCTTGCTGTTTTTCTAAAATGTCATGGAAATTCTCAATTTTTCAATTTCTGCATGTCAGTACGGGTCATGAAACTGCAAACGAGTCACACTTTTATTGCTATTATTCTGCCCACCTCTCCCACCCCCAGAGTTCGTTCCACCAAAGTACCACCGGAACCTGCATCAGAGGAGGGAATAGTAAAGCTTCTTCTTCATCTTAACCCCCATCAAGCTGGAAGATCTGCCTTCATCCAGCCTTCAATCCTAAAACATCTATACACTAAGTAGCTCCGATACTCCAAGCAAAAAGCCTGAGGGGATAAGAGAAGTCTAGAATTAAAGACAACCTAGCAAAGATCAATCCTGTGTACAAGAACCAAGACAGAGGCTGTACTACAAACTATCACCCATGTAGATTACCCACGTAAAGCTAATAGAACAAATCATTAATAGCAACATGACGCACCACCCTGACGAAAAACAAGATCCTGTGTCATTCGGGTCCAGAAATAGTAAGTTCTGTGGCACACAGCCTATTGAGTTGACCACCATCTTCGCTCACACTAAGGTTCTCTCAAACATTCAGACCAAATTGTACTTGTTTTGTCGAAAGCTTTTGATTTAAGCCTTTGATGTTCATTACAACTGCTGTCAACCGAGCAGGGTGACGTCCCACCTTGAATCAAATATCTCTTCACTAAAAGGAAATAATGGTTTGTAGTAGAGGGAGAGCAGTAGTTTTACCAAAAGCGTTACTCTTCCGTTAAAGCGAATCGATTCGCTCTTACTAAGGAATAACGCTCGAAACGTTAGCACTGAAATTTCTTCTTATGGTGGCAAAAATACCTTACCAATGCTGATGACAACTCCCCCCCCCCCCCCCCTCCCCGTATTATCAGTAGCTAGTCTAGCTAGTCTAACTGATCACAACGAGGAGCATAATTTATCCTGTATTTAAACCATTTTCAAAACTGAACAAAATTAACAATGGTTATCGGACTAATATATAGCTCTTGTAAGAAATGAACCCTTGCTTTTTAATTTCAGAGAACTTTCCACTTCAATTCTCCTCTTTGGAGTGATAGAACCGCCTATAATCTTGTAGGAGGGCAGACTGGCTTTGATTCACAAGAGACCAAATTGCCGACCTACTGGAAGACACCCTTCCTCAAGATTTGCCTTGGCATGAGGGTCGGCCAACAAACTAACTTCTTTGTTATGAACAGGTACGCCAACTCTCTTTTCTCTCTGATTGCTGACGGCAACTACCGCGCCTCATCTCTAGGTCGTAACATGTGGAAGACCCTTGTTGGTTCTAGGGCATCTCTGCAACTCAGATGTAACAAAGAAGGTTTCAATACTGTCAGTACGAGTAGTGCAAATGCAAAAGCGAGAATCGGGATCCTTGGTAACAACGAAAACCAGTGCCACACCCCTGATTCCAGAATCGGATTTGGTACTGGGGGTCACCCTGATGACAGCAACACTTGTGGCAACGAGGCAATTAACCGAAGCGATAATGGAGACACACACATAAAAGCAATGGGCTACATCTTGGTTCAATGACTAACTAAGGAGCTATACAGTAGATATTTTTCATTTGAATGAACTGTATCTTTTTGGAAAGAAATTGGAAATCTTCCCATGCGCACTTTGGAAGAGGGTAAACTCACTGAACTCTGTGGACAAATTTAGTATCGCCATGGCGACCGTAATGTTTAATTGAGAACTTGCTGTTTCTTAATAATTTTGATGATAATAACAATGAGAGTCACTCTGACAGACTTTATTTTAATAATAAGTTAATAAATTGTCCATTTGTAAAGCGCACTTTAACACAACAATGATCAAATTCAGCTAACAACAGGGGAGACTAGAACATTGACTTGCAAGAGAAAAATAACAAGTTGTGTGATCTGATTTGCTCGACGTCTGATCAGATTTTTTTTTGGACATTTCGTCTCTGAAGACGGGCATGTCTTCGACATATGCTACGTTATCACATTGTATGCTTTAACAATATTTTGTCCAATGGGGCGATGTGCCTTTTTAGGCATATCATAGTTTACCGTTACATGTCTTTCCGATTTGTGTTTGTGGTTATCGCTAAATGTGCAGTAATTGTGTTGTACCTTTTAAAACCTAAGCGTTTCATCTGTTTGCTGATGCCACCCGCCAAAGACATCAGGCATTTGCCTAACATGCACTGTAATTTATGACGAATTGTCAACAAAGTATTTTTGAGAGGGTGTAATCAATTATGTGCACAAGGAATATCTGCCTGTATTGTATTAATTATTAATTCCCAGTATCATTTTCTTTTTCTTCATCGATCTTCATTTGGTAGTTAACAATACCTTACGACTTTAAATTTATGTGTAATATTCTAGCGTAGCGTTGTAATAATGTGTAATGCACTAAACGATTTTATTTGTTAGTAATGTATTGTAAGCAGTTTACTGTTAAATCATTTCTTTTGGAAAGGTCAAGTTATATTATGCGCAAAAACAATATTTGCTTGTATTGTGTTAACTATTGATTCCCAGTATCATTTTCTTTCTCTTAATTGATCTTCATTTTTGTAGATAACAAACGTTTGCTTGATTGTTTTCCCGCTTTACTTATCAGGAGGCATATGTGGTGAAACAAATATGCAACAAGCTTTCGCTGAGATGGAACAGTTTTCTCTATAGCTTCATCCCCTTAACCTAGACAGTATATATGCGGCAAATATTACCCAGCTGATGTGGAATGCAATATTTATTTTTGGTTATTTTTGGTGGAATTTTTCAGTGGAACGTATTGCGTACACATTACATGCATACATACATATTTATTCAAGATATCAGTTTGAAGAAACAAAAACATTAAGAGAAAGAATGTATTGAAGAGGAAATCACGAAGTTCCCTCAAAAGAAACAGTGAGACGTGGGGCGAACGGCCTTAGATGATAAGCATATTATCAACTATTTCAAGTCACTGTTTATAAATAGGTTAATTAGCTATACTAATAGGCCGACGAAAAGTCTAACATAGGAATTTTTGTCTGGCTTGATGCAGGTATATGGGTGCATAATGAACAAGTCAGAATACCTGTAGTACAAGAAGTACAAAGGTATTTGTATGTGGATTTTTGCTCGTTGAGAAGAAGACAAAAACTAGTTTCAGTGCTATTTCAGTGAAAGTGTACATCGTTAAATTATCCAAATCGAACTTCAAAAATGTGTTTGCCATCTGCTTTCCTTGGACTAATATCTTTGATGTTTGCTATGAACGGGGCAAAGTCTTCCTTGGCAAACGCAACCAACAACAACTCTCTTCCTGTTGGACTGTGCGAGCAGATGCCTATCAATCACTGCAATTGCCATTGCAACGTGAACCAGAATTCCCGCATCGATGAAGCCGTAAGGGCACTAGAAAGGAAATTGGAACACCTTATTGCACTAATGAACGGAACGTCCACTGCTGGCAGGCGACCTAATCAAACACCAGGTATTGGGTTTACCATGTTTTAACTAATTTGGAGTACGTGCTTTTTTTTAACCCCTTCCCACGTGTGTGACCTAATTGGGTTTAATTACTTCTGTCTACAGCCAGCCTTGTCTCTTCATGCAAGGAACAGTATGAAAAAGACAAGTGAGTTAAAATATGATAATATATTTTCATAAATTTATTGTTGCCGCTGTGTTTTCATTTTCTGCCGACGCTGTCAATACAATTTGCGAATCTATAATCATTCACTCCCTCGAGAGATCTATATTCTAGTCTTCAATTGCCCTCGTCCTTCAGTTTACTGTGTTAAATTAACTCTTTGACGTTTTCTTACCTGTGTAAAACGTAAGGAAGGCTGAGAATTCACTGTTTTCATGCACTTCACGTCAGTTCTAACGACTCAGTGATAGTTTGTATATTGAAATCCGAGACACACAGGGGAAGTGATACTTATCAGCTGCCTTGATTAAATACTGTACTCCAATCGGTGGTAATTAAAACGTAGATAATTTCATGGGTACAAATTGTTACAATCAAAGAGGGAAAGAGTGAATAAATGATATGTCTACTAAGGAGGAAGATAAATATTGGCGAACCGTCTTACCTCTGTTCTTGTTTCTTGGATCAATCGGAATTTGTTTCTTTAAACACATTGACTTTGCAGAATGACAAAAACTTGAAACGGAACAGGAATAACATATCTCTTATGCCCTATTTCTTCTTTCCCATGGCGAATTAGTGCTCACTTACTTTTTTGATCAACAGCTAAGACACGGATGAAGCAAAACATTTGAACCTCCTGTAACTTACCACGAAACCTGTCAAGCTCATGTAGCTAGCGCTAGTTGCTAACCTTATGAGAGGTCAGACTTTTGAGGGTCTAAAGTTTGATCAGTCATAAATATAAGGAGGGGGAGAATTCAGGCACAAAGTCTCACGCATTAGTATCTTTTTCAGAAAGCACGCAGCCCTCTAAAACCTCTGATTTCGTCATTATCTAACTATGATTGTTAAAGGACTAGGGTCCATGTTTCTGTTCAGCCAATCCAGTGAGCCTTCCTTCAAGCTGTGTGTCTTAATAGTCACAAGAAACTTAATTCTTACCGTAAGAAGTTTCTTTTACAGGATAATTGCCTAACCAATCATATTACAATAAATGGGAGTTTATTTTAATTTAACTTGTAGTTCTTCGATGCGCATTTTGCTCTGCCTCAATGTGCTTACAATTGAAAAAGATGTACTTATGGCTTAAAGCTAACAATGTTACTAGTTCACTCGACTCCTTTGTTGTCTAGCCGCCAATCTATTTTCGGCAAAAACGTCTGGTAGTTAGGGTAGAGATATTTCAGGCTTTGCAGGTTCATAGTTACAATACTAACCAATGGGGATTCACATATACCAGACATGCATAGTGTGTTGCAGCTATCAGATGTCCATTGGGACCTACAAGTGGGCGCGGTCGCTTACGAGGGGTTCCTACTGTTGTGATTTAACTGGGAAACATTTTGGTGTTTGGGAAAGTGAAATTACATATACGCCCAATGTTATGACGGGGAGGGCAGGTCCAGTGTATTGAAATAATTAGGCATAAGTCCTATCACAGCTGGAGTCGTCTAAGATCGTCTACAGCGGTAATGGATACCACAACAGGACAGGGTATGGCAAAATTGGAAAACGTTTCGAGCCTCCAACATTTTTTTCTTGCATGCAGTTCCTTTAAACAATTATAATTTTACTCTCAAACCCTCACAAAACTCGCCTTGAAAGAAGCTTTAAACTTAGTTGTTTTCATATTTTGCTAAGCCGACATCTTATTTCTACCTCTACTGTTGCTTAAGTAAGATAACATAACTTTGTTACCAGTAGGTCCCTTAGGCTCATTCCGCAAAAGGCCTTGTCACGGTAGGAAGTTAAGGGACTCATTTGATATTGGGTTTGAATTTAAAGCAAGTGTGTAACCAGTTTGAAGATATTGGATATGTTGTCATAAAAATAAATTACTGACTTCTTAAGGGAAACATGTATTAATTTTCTCTTAACTTTTTAAAAGATAAAAATGATTTGCATTACTGGAAATGATGAGAATAACGTATTCTTTTCAGTCTGTGGTCTGCAATATGTGAAAACAAAATATATCGTTTCACTTTCCTTTGCTTATTTTTTTTTTCCAAACAGTTCATCAAAGAGTCAAGTGTATGAGCTGATGTTTGGCTCACAAAAGGTTTCTGTTTACTGTCACATAGAAAACTTTGGATGTGGAGATGGAGGGTGGACACTGGCCATGAAGATTGACGGCACTAAGGTTACCTCGCGCCTTGCATTGTACATGTAGTTATTGAAACGCAAATCAATATAGGAAGTTGCATATGTGACGAAAGTTACGAAAATGCATTCACCCACATTACGGTAATAGGGAGAGGTGTAGAAACTGATGGGACGCTCCTCATTGTTTTCAACTGTTTCAACCGAATTCTGAGTTGTTTGAAAAAGTTGATCAACCGAAAACGGTTTCTTTCTAATAAAACATGAAAACACAGCTAACCAGGAGACCCGACTATCCTTTTTGGGATACTTCCAATTGCTAGCAGGGACGAAAATATTTGCTCTTGCTTTGGAAACAAACCATTCACAGAAAAAAAAAATTGATCTAACCGCTATAAGTAACATTACAGAAAGAAAAAAAATTAACTCATCCGTTTTAATTGCAGAAAACGTTTCACTTCGATTCTCGTCTTTGGAGCGATGGACACGCGTACAATCTCTTGGGAGGGCAGACTGGTTTTGACATGCAAGAGACCAAATTGCCGACCTACTGGAACACACCTTTCTCAAAGATCTGTCTCGGTATGAGGATAGGCCATCAGATCAATTTTCTCTTCATCAACAAGAGCGCCAACTCTCTTTTTTCACTAATCGCTGATGGAAATTACCGCGCCACCTCACTGGGCCGTAACAAATGGAAAACCTTAATTGGTTCTGAGGCATCTTTACAGACTAGCTGCAGCAAGGAAGGGTTCAACGCTGGCAGCAGTAGCAGATCTCATTCAAAAGCAAGAATTGGAATCATTGCTAACAACGGAAAAAGCTGTAACCACTGTCATTCCAGAATCGGGTTGGGAACTGGAGGAGATCCCGACGACACTAACTCGTGTGGAAACGAAGCAGAACGAACAGGTGACAATGGAGAGAAACACATTAAAACAATGGGCTATATCTTGGTTCAGTGATTGAATTATCAGTAACAAATAAAAGTGAGTTCTATTCTCTATCGCTACGCTCAGCCGAATAGAAATCATTTCTAATGTAAGTGGAATGAGTAATGAACACAACAGTAGTGGAGGGAGCCGCCAGTAATTATCGTTTATTACAATAGTACAGTGCCAAGACACAAGCAAAGACAAAACACAGTCCATATAAAATATACAATTACAAAACAAAATATAAATGCTGAACAGTTCAATAACAAAAAGTACAACTCAGCGAAACATTTTCGAAGTAGGATATAGAAAAAATGTCTAGACAAGGCTAGAACTTTACTCTAAATGATAACTAGTAACAACTATATACGGAAAAAATTAGCCTCGAGAAAAACTGGTCGGCGTCAAGTGGTGTGATATGCGCAAGGAGTGGTTTATAAACGCGCATGAAACCCGTAATGGGAACAGAAACAATACAACCAAATAAACAACCAAAAGAAATACATAATTACCATTCGCATGAAATGTGTCAGCCCCCTTCATCCTTTCACACTGTTGTCTGTGTGAAATGCAAATTCAGACCCCGTCCGGGCTATTATGGAATCCACTGGAGGTTTATAAAGCGAGCATTTTTTCCCCTGGAAAGGTTTCGTTCAGATAAGCTTCCATATGCAAGCAACCACGATGACAGGGACTAACAATTTACACGTGAGTGAGCCTACTATGAAGAAAATGACTAATTGTAGCCAAAAACGTTAAAGTATCTATACAAACAGCAAAACTACGACGAAAGCCCACTTAGACCCCGCAGGCGGGTAAATTCTACAATCAGCATGGTTGTTGTGAGCCCTAGTGAAGTGTTAATAACATTTTCTAGACTTCTCCTCACCCCCCCTCCCCCCCCCCCTTCGCCTGTATTAATGCTTCTTTTGTTGATTCTTGATGCTCTCACGTATGTATAGTTTATTATGGAATCTATTGTTATTTTGGGATAAAACCTTTGGCCTTATGTTGATTCAAAGTTACGTTTCCTGGGAAACTGTCCAAAACAGAACCCTTGTTTCATACAAAATTCACACCAGGAGAAAACAATGTTTGATCAACGTAACTGAAATGACGACTAGAAGAGACAATTCCATAGAAAGAATATGTCTCGGCAGTTAGAGATTTACACTACAACTAGTTTCGTTTCAATTCCCCTATGCCCGTGCCCATTACTTACGACAACTAACTTTATTATTGTACCGAACGCGAAGAAGATTACTGCAACAAATATTACAATAACTCTATTTTTTTAATTATCCTAGTAATATCAAAGGAGGGCAATATTTTTGTATTCCAGATGAAACTTTTCATCCTGGGATTCAAAAAAAAATAATAAATAAATAAATAAACATAAATAAATTATGATGATGATGATGATGATGATGATGATGATGATGATGATGATGGTGGTGGTGGTGGTGATGATGATGATGATGATGATGACAATGACGATGGTGATGATAATAATGACGATGATGATGATAGTGAAAAAGTACTAAGACCCGGCCCGATAGTTCCAAAGAATGTGGGGCCTGAAGACGCAAGTGATTCCTGTAGTAGTAGGTGCATTAGAAACCATTTCAAGCAGGTTCGAAGAAAACCTGAATTAATGCCATAAGAGTGAACACGCCAATTGACCTGATTCAGATGTCAGCGCTGCTGGGATCAGCTAGGATTATTGTTGAATTGTAGGATGTTCTGGTTGTTGCTAAGCACTCTAGTAAACACCGGCGTTAAGACCTGTTGTTGTACAATTCAGAATAATAACATTAACAATAACAATAATTGTAATAAAGTAACAAAATAAA
Organism: Pavona decussata; assembly: GCF_977016875.1. Lineage (NCBI taxonomy): Eukaryota > Metazoa > Cnidaria > Anthozoa > Scleractinia > Agariciidae > Pavona > Pavona decussata. The sequence continues at coordinate 1,604,711 of NW_028145590.1, forward strand.
TAACTAAATACCATAAATAACATTCGAATGGCGAAGTATTGAAGGTGTTGGGGTGCTCCTTTCTAGCAAATCCTGAGAGATCCTTTTGGTTCTTATCGCCAGGAATCGGTGACATTTGAGCCCGCGAATGTGATAACCTGCGGTTGCTTTAGTCTTGAAGCGAAGAAAGCGAACGTAAAATGTATAAAGAAAATGTATGAAGAATGAAATGGTAAAAATAAAATTTCTTGAAGAATTGGGAAATGTAAGAATGTGTATGCAGACGAGATTGACTGATCTAGTTTTAGAGCGAAAAATTACAAGGTGTAGAGGGAGAATTATCAACTCAAAACTCATAGTTTATAACCAACGATTATCGGAAAACCGAAGACGATCGTAAAAATGTGTATGCAGGAATGAAATAATAATAATAATAATAATAATAATAATAATAATAATAACAATAATAACAATAATAATAATAATAATAATAATAATAATAATAATAATAATAATAAAATAACGTTGAAAAAAAAAACCTCACCATGTGTCACAAAGCTCTGTACGATTAATTTCGATGTTCCCTTTTTGCTTTTAAAAACCAGGAAAAAATTGACTTCAGTAAACATCCCATGCCATTCCACGCTAAAATCTCGAAATCCACGACCTTGGAACAGCGATATTTCGGCCGTCTATGCTCCAATTTTGTTCCAAGAGACATCATTTCGAAAATATATTTCTTTTGTTTTACGTTAATGGAATATTTAAGATCAGTGGTCACCCTGGTGAATAAATGAGAATGATGGGTTATCCAGTTTTAAAGTAGCACCGGCATAATCGGAAAAAAAAAAAAAAAAAAAGAAAGAAAAAACGCGGCTTCTCTTTTATCGCCAGGATTAAAATATTCCATCACATTTATTCTATGACAAATGACCTCAAATGCCAAGCGGCCAAACCCTAAGCCAATTATAAAAACTAAAATGTCGGAGATTCGTCCCTGGAGGTGTTTGCCGAGATAAAGCATGATTTATGCTTACCAGTCCGTAGTCCGCAGTCCATAGTCCGCAGTCCCTAGTCCGTAGTCCCTAGTCCGTAGTCCGTAGTCGTCACTTTAATTTTTTCATACTGACCGATTCCAATTTCAAGCCTGAAATTTTCCGACGTACTAATTGCAACGGCTAAAGTTGCGTAAATAGCTGCGAAGGTCTTTCTTGTATTTAATCTTTCACCCACAGTTCAAATGTATGTCTCATATATTCATATTCATTTATTAATCCTTCACGGATCCCGTACTTACAATATGACCAGCTCCCGATTGGCTGATACACAACAGCTTTGGTCACGCAAACAAAACAAAACAACTGATCGATATTGGTTTAGCTGCTCGTCTCAGCGAAAAATGTATTCCTCAAAGCTACATATTACTAGCCTTTGCAGGAATCTTCCAGCAGCTCAACATTTCAAACCCGTGGCTGCGTTTTGGCGATCGCAGAAAACAGAAGCAGCGCCGTTGAAGCGAAACGAAACCTTCCGTGACTCAGCAAAAGAAACTGCGGAGGATGGCGGAGTGCGTCCATTCGAAGACATGCCAGGTCCAAAGAAGAGCTTCAAGTCCATAGTGAATCTTTATCGTAAATCTGAAGGCCTTACCAAAGGATACAAGGTTAACCAAAGCTTTTTCGCACAATATGGCCCCATTTATAAGGAAAATATGTTGGGTTTCAACGCCGTTCATATCACGGATCCAGATGATTATGAGAGAGTGTTTCGTGCAGAAGGAAAATACCCTCGCAGGCCGTTGATAGATGCTTGGCTACAGCATCGTAAAAGGAGGAATTACTTTCCCGGAATAATACTTTTGTGAGTAGTTTAACCATAATAGTTTTAAACTATAAGTTTTAGCGGGGCTAGATTGATGTAGGGAGAGATTGAAAGAGGAAGCAGTCGGCGAGGGCCTCGAGAGCGGGGATGGGGGCAGTCTGAAATTGGGTCATAGATCATGAAATAGATGTGTCATTTGACTTTAAAATTGGGTATGGCAGGTTCAGCCCTTTGGTCTGAAACTTTATTGAACTTCAAGAGCGTGAGAGAATCGCTTTTCATGTTATTTTCATGTTATATTATTTCATGTTTTTATATTTCACCCACCACATATCATTAGCAAAAAGCTGCCCATATGTGTGTTAAATGTTGGGCATCCCGACTCATGATTTTGGTTGCGCGAATCACGATTGTTATATCTTTTGACACTGATCACAATGCCACAATGGGAATGCGGTGACACTTCGCATGAAAACAGGACCAAAGACCGATTGACACGCTGACAACACAGCACTCAATGTATGCCCTGGGGCACGCTATTATAGACATAATTAATTGGAAGAACAATAAATTAGAGCACACTTGGTAGCTTAACCTTTTGTTTAATGTGGTATGCTAAGCTGGGGAGAGGGGGGGGGGGGATGGGTACTCCCCTATGTAAGCTATGTAGGTATGTGCGGTGCCAAGGGGTATGGTTTCTGAGCCGTTTTGGGCTGAAAGGTTGAAAACAGGTATGGATTTTATGGAAACCGGAATGGACCAGGGACTGGATTCAGTGTATATTGTTTCTTGACAAATTTTATCACATATAAATATCTGTTTTGGTGTACAGCACGCTACAGCGAAACAATTTTTTCCCCATCTGGAAATCCAGACCGAAAAAAAAAAAAACACCTCCCCATGCCTCCGGAATTCCTATTCTTCCTAGCCAGCGCTGTAAGGATTGATTTAGTGGGAGGTAAAAACAATGTAATTGTAAATTTGTTTAATTCCACGACGAGATGATTAAATGCGCTTTACACTATGGGGACACTCTCCAGATCGAATTGGGATTTGAAAAGGTTGTTTTATGAGGAGAGGGAAAAACCAGAGACTCCGGAGAAAAACTTCGCGGAACAAGGACGAAAACTGACAACAAACTCAACCCACATATGACGCCGAGGCCACATTGGTGGAAGGCGAGCGCTCTCACCACTGCACCATGCCTGCTCCTCGGCAGCTGCGTCACCCTTGCTTACCTTAATTAGACACCACATTATGAGTTTCTACCGGTAAGCATCAAGCCTTATAATTGCCATGTTTATTTTTTTTTTTTTTACTTTTGGATCTTAGAAATGGGGAGGAATGGAAAAGAGTTCGACAAAGTATCGCTCCCAAAATGATGCGTCTAAAAACTGTGGAGGAAAACATTGAGAACTTCAATGCTGTTGCTGAGGATGCTATTGCGAGGTTTGTAAAACTGAAGGAGGCCTGTGGACCAGATGATTACATTCCTGACTTGGAAGGGGAAATGAGTAGATTTTCTGCAGAAAGTAAGTTTAATTTATAACGAGTTTCATAGTTCTCACTGTTAGCCCATGAAAAATCATTTTATTGTCGAGAACTTGCCTCCTTCGCCAACCATTTTCCTCAGTTAACAAGCTACCTATTTCTCTCCATGCTCCATACCGATCTCTTTAATAATATTACTAAAAAGACTTTTTACACTTCTGTATTTTGTCCTTGTTCCTTGGAATTACGCCCCCATTTAAGCAGTGGGTGTGGATTTTAGATTATTGAAGGCAATGCTATAGAAAAAAAAAAAAGAACTAAAATTAGTATTGCACGCTAATATTCATGGCGCGGTTGGGGAGATTTTATATTTTTATATATATCAAAATGGGTAGAATATAGTCTGCGTGGCTGGTGGGATGTTGGATAAAAGCGAAGTTTAGTCGGCAAAGTGTAGACTAAACGAGCAGCCAAGAGGCGCTGCCTACCGCCAAAAATTTTATACACGCGCGGACAATACCGCCAGCCATGCTGGCTAGCAGATGAAGTACTAACAAGCTTACTATATAACATCATCACCATCATCGTTCTTGTCTTTCTTCGTTGAACATAAGGCCTTCGAAACCTTACAGTCTAACTTTTAGTTGTTTTTCACTTTTGTAAAGACGTCGGAATAGTGGCATTTGACACTCGTCTGGGGCTGTACAAAGATCCACCGCCACAAGAAGCCCTGAAATTCATTGATGCAGTACAGAATTTTATGATGTTCACCCACAAGCTGATGTACAGCATTCCAAGCAATATGGTGCGACGTTATGTTGATACACCAGCACTTAAGAAGTTCTTCAAGGTTGCTGACGACGTCGTAGACATTGGGCAGGGTTTTATTGACAAGAAGATGAGGGAAATCAAAGAAATGACAGAAAAGAATATCGATCCTTCTGGTGATACTCAGGGTAATGTTAACAAGCCTTTTATAAATAGTTCTTTCTGAGGAAGCACTTCGGGGGAGTGCGGGAATTCTTAGTGGAGAAATGCGAGCGAGTTTGAAGGACAAGAAATACAACCGACACCAATCTCCATCTCGAACCGAGATCTCACTCGATTTTTTCCCAACCGTGGGAGATCTGGGCACGACATATGCGCAACACTTTTAGTGCGGCTTGTCATACACTGTACAGTAAACTTCTTTCAAGGAGAGCCTACCCGTATAAACCTCTTCCCCCACACCACCCTGATGCACTGGTGACAAGTAATCCTAACCAAGTAATTTATTTTTCGAGACTTAATTTAATTGAGGACGGTGCCTATCTTTGTTACCGCGCATAGGTTCTGCGAATCTCCACTGAGATACTTGTGGTGGTGGCTGCTAATACAGGGATATTTTGTGCGATTTAAATCTATGCGGAGAAAAAAGAACTTAGCAAGTGGCCTTGCTATTAAAAAAGAAAATGGGGGGGGGGGGGGGAATAGAAGCATTTTTTTAGGGATAATAAAGCTTCAATTCGGGAAAAAACGTTGCTTTATATTTTACTGTTTTTTTTTTTTTTTTTAGGTTACCACCAGTTTTTTTTTTGTATTTCAATAGCCCTTGATAAAATCTGCTTTCCCACCATAGTCATAAACTACACAAAAATACTTCTTTATTAGTAGGCACCGTCTTTAACTGGTATTTTTGTTTCTTAAAAGTGGTTTCATTGTTGACCTATTTACTGACAAAGGAGGAGCACACTGTGGAGGAAGTCAATGGTCTGGCAATTGATGTGATATTCGCGGGTGTTGATACAGTAAGTTATTTTTTTTTCTGTAGCTTGCTATCGAAACCGCATCTAAAGGTATAAAAAAATTTTATTTCTATTTGACTTCTGTTAATTTCATTTCGTTGATTGCGCTTATTGTGAGTTCCAGAAGGTCTACTATTTCGATGCTATAGTTTATTGAAACCTTCTCTGGATTAAGTGATCATTATTCTCTGCAACAGACCGCGCATGCTCTTTTGTGGCTGTTATACAATCTGGGAAGACGTCCTCACATCCAAGAAAAAATTTACCAAGAAGTCATGGAGGTGATAGGGCAAGAAAGAGACATCACAGCTAAAAATATCGGAAAGCTGTCCTATCTGAAGGCTTGTTTAAAGGAGTCCATGAGGTACTGTGTGCTGTTCTTCAGTAATTTAATGACTTTAAAATGTATAAATAGTGAGTAAATCAGTCGACCAGCGCGCAAGCGTGCAACCAACGGCGATAGCCCCACGCCTGTGCATCCATACAATAATGACATTTTTAGTAGCTAAAAAAATTGTTTTTGCTCGCCGTTGAAAAAAATATTCCCGTGGAGTACTTTGAAGATAGATAACGATTTTTTCCCATATTCTCCCCTGTGTTTTAAACAGAATTTAAGGCCTGAAAGGATGAAAGTTTCTTTCACTGACTGGGCACAAACAACTACCACGGTTGGTTGTGGACAAGTTCTTGCTTTACTTGTTTTAAAACCATCGTGCGTTTACAGCTTTGGTGTCGCAAAAATCTAAATGTTTTGAATTTCCTTAACTCAGTGGAAACATTAACCGAGAGAATTCCCTTGGTCGCCTCTATAAGTGCTACGGACTGGTTACCAGGTTTTAAGACAATGTATTTTGTTTCTCTTAAAGGTTGACCCCTGTTCTTTTAAGGAATGTTCGGATATTGGATCAAGATATTGTGTTATCAGGCTATAATGTTCCAGCAGAGGTAGGTGTTATTAAAGCCAAACTCACTTATCATTTAGTTACAACGAGCATGCAGACTATTCCCTGCTAGCCAATCTCTTCCTGTTCTACTTGCTTGCTCAAAACACACCAGAAAAGGAGAATCTGGTAGCAGGAAATGTAAAACGCTTCTTTTTTGTGTGTTTTGTTTTCATCGTGCCGACAAGGAGAAGTATAAGCCTAAGCACGCGTTTCACACTCTCGAGATAAACGCAACTCTTTGAAATTAAGAGAAATTGCGTGAACCAGCCAAAGAGGCGTGGTGTTTAAGATTTGATTGTGTCTGTGTTTGTCCTTTTCTCTCACCGGGGTTTACACAAGTAAAATAAGAATAAGAACCAAGCGACATACGCACGCGCAGAGCTGCAGTGCCATTGTGCGCTTATCAATTCATTCTTTTGCCATGACAGCAAACACCCCCACATTGAGTACAATAAAAAGTAAAGAGTAAGGGGGTTAGTTTCTAAAGAACTGTGGTTCTGTTTCGGTGGGGAGTGAAAACGAATGTTTTGTTTGATCAGCAGAGTTGATAAGGTCATTTGGCCACCATAAAGAGATTCGGGTGCTGACTTTTCAAGCGTTAGCCCTTCGTCAGCCCTTACGAAGGGCTAAAGCACGAAACGTCAGCACTCGAATCTTTTTACAAGCGAGCTTGTTTTTACGTTTGTACCTGTGCTTAAATTACACCGGTTCACAATAGACTGTTGTTATAAGTGTGCTTACCGCACAAATTTAAACCAGGCCTTAAATGAAATTTCCCCAAGTTGTACGCCAAAAACGTGTGGTAAGGCTTCTGCACGCAACTTGGCAACTGACACATTTCATGTGTCAAGTACTGACGTCGTATTGCAAGCACAGAGCATCTTTTCTTCCCTAAGAAAATTTTCCGTCAGTATCATGGATGTGTACTTGCAACATGTAACACTTTAAAAAAAAAAAAAAAAAAAAACGTTGCACGAATAACCTGAAAATTCCTCCAAAAAAGTTTCCCGCCTGATAGCGACTAATCAAGTAGATAAAGTTAATCGCTCCCTGAACAATTCAGTAGAATTTATTTTTCAAATGCTGTAGAAATTTGTAAACAATCAATATGCTCTTATCTGAGAAACCTGTTTCTGACAATTGGTGATTGTGAAGAAAAAAAATACGATTTCAAGAATATCAAGGCAGACGTAGCACTTAAAAGCCTAAAATAAATTTTCGTAAGTGCTGTTTTTGACATTGTGGTGTAATACCTTGGTAAGGGAAGGGAAGGTAAGGTAAGGTGAGGTAAGGTTTATTAAAATAACATCGCAGCCCTTCTCTTCCCCGTCTTTGAAACAGAATTACGAGAAAAAGCTCGCATCGAATATGATATTGCCAAGGAAAAAGGTTTTCTGAAACACTTTAAGATTAACTGGGACCACTAATTCGCAACAAATTCATCGAATACGTGGTTATTTGAGGGACCCCTTGAATCACTTTCCACTACTTTTTTCGTTTTGTGCTATTTTTGTCGTTTTTCTTTCGATCGTTTCTTTTCGCTTACCTGTTCATACTGCAATATTGTAAGTAATTAACAATAAATACAAAAACTAGGAGTGTGTGGACGGGTTGTTATCTAGATACCTTTTTAGTAGTGCAATGTAAGTGGCTTTTGTACTGTAATGTAAATAATGTCAGTGATAATATTGTATAAAAAAAAGTTGGTAGCGAATTACGTATTGATGGAACAATTTGAAAAAAGAAGCTAAGCTTGCCAAATCGCTCGGCGAATGCCGAAGGGCCGGACAGCCTACCTATCTGATGCAGGGATACGCCGTTCTCAAAACTAGTCCATGTAACGTAATGCATTGCAATGATTCTACTAATAGCTAATTAATTAACAAATCTATGGTCTGTACTCTTATACACGTAGAACATAAAATGACGTCATAAAATGTTCAGAACTCAAGTGGAACCGCGAGCGGCAGGCCAGGTCACAGCCGAGTTTTGAACATTTTATGGCGTCATTTTATGGTCTGTAAGAGTAATAGACCATAGAATACTGCCGTCGGCAGAATTATGACATTTATTGTAAAAATCAATATACAATGTAATAGTATGATATTCAAATTTTGAATTCTTAGGGGCTTTTTTTCTTTTGGCAGACTCTCATCTTTTTAGAATTATACTGCACGCAACATTCAGAAAAGTACTTCAAGGATCCTTTAGAGTTTAAACCTGAGCGATGGCTGAGAGAAAACAGAGAAGAAATCCACTCTTTTTCCCATTTACCGTTTGGATTCGGAACTCGTATGTGCCTGGGTAAGAAGAGAGGTTTCCTTTAGCAAGACTAATTTCTTTTCTGCTGTATATCTTCTTTAAATCTGGTCTTTTAAAAGCGGCAGGACTGGTTCTGTATTCGAATATATACGCGGCACACTGTTATCTCGGGAGTTAACTTTAGTACTGTGACATGCACTCAGTGTATAGTCTGTTCTCTGATCCATCAGTGACCGTTTTTATACTAGAGGACGCATTATCCGTCTGGACGAACTTGGGCCGCAAACATTTGTTGCTCGTCTTGTAAATCGTCTCTAGTATAAAGACGGGCACAAGACGCATTATCCGTCTGGACAAACTCTTTTCCGTTGTGCGTCGTTCAAGATAAATAATGGAATATAATTCGTCCAGACGGATAATGCGTCTTGCGCCCGTCTTTATACTAGAGACGAATAACCAGACGAGCAACAAATGTTTGCCCAAGTTCGTCAAGACGGATAATGCGTCCTCTAGTATAAAAACGGCCAGTTAGTTGGTTTGTCAGTTAATCAGTCATTCAGTTAGATAGTTACTCAGTCAGCCAGTCAGTGTATACTCTGTTAGCCTCATTCACTAGGCCAGTAAGTCAATCAAACAGTCATTGTTAATTAGTCATTTAGTTATGACCAGTTATTTATAGTCATTTAAAACAAGCCAGTTAGTGTCATTTTGTAAGCCAGTTAACCAGTCAGATATTCAGTCAGTCAGTCAGTCAGTCAGTCCGTCAGTCAGTCCGTCAGTCAGTCAGTCAGTCAGTCAGTCAGTCAGTCAGTGAGGCAATCAGTCAGTGAAGTCAGTCAATCAGTCAGTCAGTCAGTCGGTCAGTCAGTCAGTCAATCAGTAAGTCAGTCAGTCAGTGAGGCAATCAGTCAGTAAAGTCAGTCAATCAGTCAGTCAGTTAGTCGGTCAGTCAGTCAGTCAATCAGTAAGTTAGCCATTCTCAGTTTGTCAGTCAGAGAGCTATTATCACATGCATCAGCCAGCAAGTTATTACATCACTGAGTCAGCTAGCCTGTCATTCCATCAGTAAGTCAACCAGTCAGCTATACAATCTGTCAAGACCTCTGTCATCTCGTTACCCAATCAGTCAGTCAGTCGGTCACAGTCAGTCTGTCAGTCAGCCCATACTGTGACCTCTGTGATCCCAGTCTACAGCACCCTAAATAAATAAGGAAGCCTCATTCTCTTATATCAGTGTTTTTCAATCTGCTTCTGCACAGGTCGTCGGATAGCGGAATTGGAAATGCGCATGTTTCTATGCAAGGTAAGTTATACGTGTTTTTATAAAAATGTCTTTCTTAAAAAAAAAAAAAAAAATGTTTAAAGAATTTTGGTATGAAGCATGATTCGATCGATGCTAATCATTGTCAAGGAAACCAATTTTTCTAGAAGTGATTTACAAACGGGTCCTCTTAACGATTTTTTTAAAATAGATAATTTATGATAAAAGAAAAAACTAACTGAAGAACAATAGAATCGTGAAGAAACAAACATAAAGAGGGTGAACAAATTGCAAGATGCTAAATCTCTAAATCTAAGTAAAAACCGGAACAAAATTTTCCTTTTTCTCTTGTAGTTGCTTCAGCGGTTTCGCATTGAGTATCACGGTGACCCATTGGAATTATACCAAAGGATTGTTTGTGTTCCTGATAAACCGGTTAAGATCAAGTTCGTCGATCGCGTTTGAATTCCAGCATGCATTTCGGGAGGGAGATAGAAGCTGCTACTGAAACGCATTGAAGAGAATTGCAGGAAAAACCACCAAACCTGTTCAAGGTCACTCTTGTTTAAAACGTAAGGACGTTAGACAACAACTGAAGTGGGCAACACAGATGCTGCTCATATATCTCTGAGTTAGTAAGGCTATTTATCCCTACCTGAGTACAAGGAAAATGGTCTCGCCTTGCTAGAAAAGAACAAGACACAATTACAATCTGATTTTGACTCAGCTAGCTCGAACAGGAGAGCGATGTAACTGAATTTGTACTATACATGTAAAAGTTCGTTGGCTGGTTTCTTGGGAACAAATAGCTATTTAAGGGGGTTAGTTTCTTATGAAACTGTGGTGTTTCGTCGGCGAATATTTGGTTTTATAAACTGAGTTGATAAGGTAATCTGTCCACCGTAAGAAGATTGGAGAGCTGACATTTCGAGCGTTATAGCGAATCTGAAAAAGGTCTAACGCTCCAAACGTCAGTTCTCGAATTCCGGGAAAACCGGGAAAATGAGGGACCAAGATATAACTGAGGAAGGTTTCACAGCACAACCTTTTAAAACGACATTGAATACTGCAGTTTAATGCTTTACCCTAAAGAGTATAACAAAGCTACTGCCACCGTATCTCGGTGTTTCCCTGGACAACCGATTGCAAGCCGCAAAAAAGCCACTGTACGTATTAACTGTTCGATGTGATACAATAAATTAATCTAACTCTGAACCCACAAACGAATGTATATTTCATATATCTCAACTTCTGAACATACCCCTTTTCAAAACTGCAACCGGCCAGAGAACTTTTTACTATAGAACTGTAAATATATGGAACTCCCTAGACTGCTCCCTTAAACTTTCTGAATCCGTATCTGTTTTTAAATACCGTCTTAAATGTAACCTTAGCAAAGAACTCTATAATTCTTAAGTACATAATTAATGCCTTACTATATCCAACAGTAGTTTTTGAAAATAGTTTTTAAATCTTTTCGATTCTGTTTTTTAATGGCATTGTACATTGTATTATTTTTTAGATTAGTTCATTGTCTTTGAAAAGCCTCTCGGGGAAATTCAATAAAGTATGTTATGTTGTGTTGTGTTGTGTTGTGTTGTGTTGTGTTGTGTTGTGTCGTGTCGTGTCGTGTCGTGTCGTGTCATGTCATGTTATGTTATGTTATGTTATTTATCCTTGTTGAATTGTACACTGGTTGCAAGCGGTTCACTTTAAAACGAAGTTTTAGCTATAGTGCTTTTCAAATATGGAAGCATGTCCAGGTGGAAATAAGAAATTAAAATTCGCTTGAATCTTTCTCCAAAAGACTTTCTTCTTTCGTTAATAAGAAAAAGGTGCAAATGGATACTGTTTCGTGTACACCAGCAATCTAAAAGATTTAGCGCATATAAGTGCCAATGGACTAGGGAAATTAGTTCGTTATATCGAGGGTTCGTTATATCGAAAACCTCGTTATAACGAACTTGCCGAAAAACAGCCAAAATATCTGTTACATCGAGGTAAAGTTGATTGTTTTGTAACGGTGTTACGTTGTACTACCCAGCGTTTCCGGATCTGGACGATTAAATAACTTTTGTGCTTTTATCTCTGTATGAAGCTACAGTACACTGTACTGATAGCTACGGCACAAGAAACTATACAGGTAATACCTTTCCCTATAGCATGTACTGTATATATATTAAGCTGACGACTGAGGAATTGTTCTCTTGGTACAGGATTAAAGGATTTTCATTGCTGTTGGTCTATAACACATTCATCTTTTATATCGGGGTTGATTTTACGTTTTGGCTTCCGGATTTTTTCTTTGTAACGAGGATTTCGTTATATCGAGGTTCTGTTCCATACATTTGACTGAAACTTTGGCTGTGAAGAGAAGAGTATCGTTCGCTATACCGAGGTTCGTTAGGGCTTTAAACACGCGATATCCTAGGATATAACTTTTTATCATTTTTTTTTTTCATATTTCTTTAATGACTTATTTCCTGCTGTTATATTGTATTTAAATTATTACTATTTTTACTACTATTATTAGCCTTGATTACCATATAAACTAGATAGTTACGTTTATGACAGTCGATAGGAACAGACACAATTGTCATTTCTAGTGCTAATTAACAATTGATTCATGCGTCAGCGTGCTTCATCGAGATATGAAGCACGCGGGAAGTTTGGAGAGCACGAAAGATGCGTAAGAGTTGCTCGAGGCGTAGTCGAGAGCAACTCTAGCTTCTTGAGTGCTCTCCAAACTTCCCAAGTGCTTCATATCTCGATGAACGCACAGCTGACTCATGAATCAATTGTTTTATAACATTTTCAACGCGGTAGTTTCACCCGTTGATTCTAGGTTGACCAGAGGTTTACCAAGCATTCACCCAATGTGCAAAGTGATAAATAAACAACCGCATGTTCAGTAAAAATACAAAACTTACAGGGTAAAAAAAGCGACACCCCTTTGGTTTCAAATAGTTAAAGTTTGTCATTATCGAGCAAAATACACTGGTTGCCAATTCAGTTAAAATTTTCCAAAAAGCAAACTTGAAAATTTGATCCTCGCGTTACATGGGGAATTCTCTCCGCTCGCGAGGACATGTGTTTGTTTACGCAGGATTTACGCAGTTGTCACGTTTCATCAATGAAAATATAGAAAGAAAACAGACAACTAAAGCTTTCCTAAATGAAAATTTATTCAGAAAAATCTTTTTTCTAAGAATTAAAGGCGTACAATTTTTAATCCGAGACGATAAACGCGTGACCGATTTGAAGGAACTGCAAGTCCAGTTTGAACTAGAAGTTATCAAACCCGCATGCAGAGCACGGTTTTCAAAAATTTCGCAAAAAAAAAAAAATGTTAGGAATACGAAGAATCGTTCAATTAGAAAAGTATTTAAGCTTAAGTACAAATTCACAACCAAACCTGTAATTTCTTGAGAATTGGATTCCCACAATTGCAAGTACTCGAACATTACCAAGAATGATCTGTGTGAGATGTCCGCTTGCTCGTCGGCAGGATAAAACGACAATTTATCCTTGAAGCACAATTTCTTCGCCGTTTATCATCGGATTTCCGCTGTTGAAACTGTCGAGTATTCCTTAGCAGTTTTTCTTTCAGTTTATCGTTTCGAAAAGGTGTGTTTTCCCTCTGAGAAAGCAAAATTTGCGTCTGAAAATTAATAATTTTGCGAGACACGATGACACGGGGCTTGCTTGTTCTTTTTTCCTTTTCTTTAGGTTTTTTTTCCGAAGTTAAAAACTCCAATCCCAAGAAAAACTAGGCAGGTCTTCTTCATCAGCTGGTTCGCTTGTTCCCATCTGTAGTTAAACTTTTTGCTGAAGTTTTTCCCCGTTTTTGAATGCAAAATGCCGAAGTCACTCACGGAGAAATTTTTCTTTTCGAGAGATTTGTTTGCTGACGTCATCAGCGTGCACAATGGGAATATGAAGCACGCTCCCGCAATTGAATTTGATTACACGAATTTACTAGCTATGTTATAATTATTGTTAGTTAATCTCTAGTCTTAATTCTTATAATTTGTAATTATCACACGGCATGTCTGAAAACCAGCTTGTGGGCGATTTACCGTGTTTAAATAAAGTTGATTGGTTGATTAATTGATTGATTTGTTGATTGATTGATTGATTGATTGATTGATTGATTGATTGATTGATTGATTAAATCAAGGTTCCACCGTATTGTTGTTATTTATTGAAAAAGAGTTAGACCGTAGCTCACTTGTTCATGGTAGACATTAACACACGTTTAATCTTCCTGAACAACAACAACAAAAGTAGCCTGGGCCTTTCCTGGTATTCTTTCAATCCTTCCACTCCTTTCCCCTCCCAGCACCTTCCATTTGGCTGGAAAATAATGGAAACCAATAAAATATCCTAAAATCGTATGAAAATATAAAAGTGAGACAATTTCGAAAAACGTGCCTATCAAAAAGGTGTTGCCATGGAATTATCAAGTCGTGAAAATGTTTTGGAAGTTTAGTGGTTTTTGCCTCATATAAAGAACCCTAGTCAGCCGCCGCCATTTTCGATGCCATCGAAATTATTGATGTTGCATGGTGAAGTGAAATCTTAGTTGTGTTCCTGAAAATATGTTTCATCATTTTTAGTAGTTTCACAGCGATTTCTTTTATTTCGACATGCTCCGAATAAAATATAATAGCCAAACTCTCACATATAAACAAAAACAAAGGTGTGGCTGACAAGGGCCCTTTAAGACAAAAGGTTATGGGCCACTTTCTCCCCCCCCCCCCCCCCCCCCTGCAGCTGAAAATGACAGAGTACAGGCTAGTAAAGCGTTTTGGACGAATCTCGCACAGGCCACTCACGAACCGACCTATTAGTTACAAACTCAAATCCTGATAAGATGGGAAAATCCATCCTCGGAGACCCAGGGGCAATTAGTCGAGTGGAAGGAATTTCCGTGGGCAAAAATTTATTTGCTGAATAAACTTTCGCGCACAAAAATCCCTTCCACCCAACTGCCCCTGGGTCTCCGAGGATGCATAGGCATGGGGATTCTTTAGGCTAGAAATCCCGGGGGCATGGGGAGGTGGGGAGGTGTTTTTTCCGTTCTGGATTTCCAGATGGGGAACAACTTGTCTCGCTACAGCGTACTATACACCAAAACACATACCTACATATCTTACATAGGGAGCACACCGCATTGAACAAAAGGTTCACCTACGTGAAGTGTGCTCTTAATTTGTTCTTCCAATTAATTATGCCTATAGTAGTGTGCCCAGGGCATACAATGAGTGCTGTGTTTGCGTGTTGTCAGCGTGTCAATCGGCCTTTGGTCCTGTTTCCATGTGAAGTGTCTCCACATATAGTGATCAGTGTTAGAAGAGACAATCGTGATCTGAGCAACTAAAAACAAGAGTCGGGATGCCCAGCATTTAACACACCAAGTATGGGCAGCTTTTTGCTAATGATATGTAGAAAGATATAAAAAACATGAAATAATATAATATGAAAAGAACATGAAAAGCGATTCTCTCAAATTTAATAAAGTTTCAGACAGACGGGCCAAACCGGCAATACCCAAATTTAGAGTCAAATGGCAAATCGATATCCTGATGACCCAATTTCAGACTGCCCCCATCCCTGCTCTCGAGGCCAGTGCTTCTTCCTCTTCCAATCTCCCAATCTCTCCCTAAATCAAACTAGTCCAGCTAAAACTTTTAGTATAAAACTACTCACAAAAGTAATATGCCGAGAAAGCCATCCCTCCTTTAC
>NW_028145590.1:1625000-1755000 GCF_977016875.1 Pavona decussata
GTCAAATTTCCTATCAATTCCAACAAAATATAACTAGTCATACTCTGGTACCTATCAAGGTCAGGCTTTAATCTAAAATAATATTTAATTGTTTTATATCAATCCCTCATGCCAATCACTTCTTGCTGGCCAACGGCTGTTTAGGTTATCATATAGTCATATTTCCTATCAATTACAAGGAAATAATTGTAACTATTTGAAAGTCAGAACACATTAAAATTAAATTATGGTGATTTAAGTTCACCACCCATATTGACTTGGAATTCCTTGGAATTCTATATGAAGGTCTGTTCTTAGACTTACAATGCACTGTATTTTAGCTTAAAGAATTTTTGGGAATTTCTAGGAATTTATAAACCAGGTGTTTTTAAACTGGGAATTTGTGGGAATTCCAAGTCCAAATTTAAGGTAAAGAATCACACCTCTATCATTGCTGGGAATTTTTTAAAGTATTTTGCTAGTAAGGGTAAGAGGGCCTGCCAGCAAACAAATAAATTTCACTTGTTATATTTCATTTCAAGGAATTAAAGAGGCTGCGGCCTAATCACATTGCTGCCCCGGCTTCTCAAAGAACAAGAAGCTGTAGACAGCTTGTATTCAGGATGCTTTTAACATTGGTACTTGTACCTTGTAGCTTGGTTCTAGCAAAAGGCAAAAAGTGGCTACATGGTGGCATAGTGTTACATTATATGATATCTTAGTGCAGCAGTATTGTTAGTTAAAAATATAGGCTTATTTGGAACATTCTATCATGGCTGGATCCTTGTGTGTGTGTGTGTGTGTGGGAGGGGGAGGCGGGGGGTGTGGAGAGGGACTTCCTTAGAAAAATTCTGGTGTACCAGAATATTGTTTCGTGGGCATCCATGAATGAAATTCATATTCTTCCCTAAGGATGTACAAATTCACGAACGGGGCACCATGCTGCTAGTTTTAACTTCTAAAAGATACATTGAGCATCCATGTCACTTTTTTTAGGTCTGTGGATTTCATGAGCTGGTAAATGTTAAATTTTTTCTTTAGATAAAAGCATCTTCGCTTTTATCAATGAGCAAAGATGTGAATTGGTGTAAGGTTGAAGGCAGATTCAAACCCAGGCTTATGTAAATTCCCCTGATCTCTGGCCAACTCTGATTTTACTGATCACCCCTGCTGGCCACTGATAAAGGCAATAATTATTTTTAAAACTATTCTGTTTTCAAACTCGACAGTATATTACAAAATATGGAAACCATATGTGGAGAATGTGGAGTTCCAGAAACAATCAACACCTGCCCCCATAGAACGTCATTGGGAATTCCTAGGGGAAGGTGGAGGGTCTTTAAAAGCCATAATTTTAAAAGGAAAGTATGAAGCTAAAATGTAAACCGGGGGGAGGGGAGGGGGGTTACCACAATGGGGAGGAAAGATTGCATGACGAGCCAAAAGCGAGTCTCTGAGGGAGGCTACTTCCTTTCAATAACTTCAACTGAGGATCTATCAGAGTTAGAAAGTAGTAATTTGCAAAGCGAGAATCAACGTACCATTTGCTATCGTCCATACTTGAATGGAGAATATGATGGTTCTGCTTGTTTAAAGCCACGATACTTCAGCCATCGCTTCATTTGTTCAACAGTATAGTTTTCAGGTTCACTGTCAAACTTAGAACACGTCATTTTCTGTAAGAATTGTGGCTGTTTGAAGCTTCGTGCTCGAAGAAATTTTTTTAAAAGCATGCCGCCATTTTCTCGTACCCAGAGCCCCCCGGCTTTTTGGCCAGCGGTTAGCCTCTCTTGGCGACCAACCGCTAGCCAAAGAGCTTGAGGACTTTGGGTACGAAATTCAGAGCAACCGGATAAACGTCGTTCTGCGCATGAAACTGAAAAATAAACTACGAGCACATTGTTCTTGTCCCTGTTCGTATCTTCAAGCCAACGTGGGAATTTCCATTTTTTATATAGACAAATATATCGCTCGCCATTTTTCACCGCATTTTCACCAAACAACCGTGAAAATGCGGGAAATGACGTCATCAATATCCTCACTAGTGAAGGTCAGTGGAAAATACACCACTCAGATCCCGGATGTAGTTTTGTATGAATTTTACGAGTCGTGTATTTTCCAGTAAAACACTCCTGTCTATACAATAGATAAAGTTATTACAACCCCAAACTTGGAGTTAAATTTAGGAGTCAAAATGACCCTTGAAAAGGAGTTCTTCTGAACCTGTTAAACTTTTAACACTATCTTTGGAATTATAATACTACCAGAAGAATAAAATTAAGCCGTTGGGGAGTTAAGGTAATGCCAGTCTTTAAGTTTTTTCAACCCAGATCTGGAGTTACATTTTGCAGTCAAACAACCCTGAAAGAGAGTTAGCCTGGACCTAACATTTTAACTCCAGTTTAACGCTAAGTACTGAGTACTGACTTAAGCTTGACATGACATATTGCGTGACCTAACCTTTTACTTTTTCCTCTCTCCTAGAATTGCGTTACGGGTTCAGTTGGTATGCTAGCCTTCAGAATGGAAAGAACAAACCACCATAATACCTTTGTGAGTTTAAGATTTAAAATTATATTAAAGTTTGTGTCTGCCTGTGTTTGTGTATATACTCTTGTATACTTGCATTTGGTTGTTCCCATTTGAAATAGACCATCAATTTCGATATTTTAAATTTCTACCTTGGCTATGCGGCTTAGGAAAATAACAAAAAATTAATTATTTATTCATCTCTGAACTAGCTCAATGAAATTTTTGTTGTTTTATTCCCCTAAGCCTCGTAGCCACGCTAGAATTTTATTATATCGAAATTGGTCTATTTAAACTATATTAACTTAGGACTAAGTCACACTGGAGTGACTTCATTTGTTTAGGAAACAAATTAACAAATGCATATCGTAAAATAAGCACAACCGCCCAAGGTTTCCAAGACTCTCTAAATTATTGCGGATTGTCACAATTTCGCCAGTCTCATTCAAACAAGCCGAAGTGTGTCTTTCAGACGACCAAAGTTTGGTTAATTTTGTTTTACGCTGTCATCCACGCGCCAATATTATCCTCATTAAATCACGGCTTGTACCTTGTATGGCAAAATGATGATGATGATGATGATGATGATGATGATGATGATGATCATAATGATAATGATAATAATAATAATGATGATGATGATGATGATGATGATGATGATGATGATGATGATGATGATGATGATGATAATAGCATCCCCCCCGTTGGTATTTACGTTTTACAACTCCCTTTCAGACACCTGGTCCTTACTTTGTTTAAGAATGTAACGATAACAACATTTTGTTTGAAATCATAAGCACTGAGAATTTCTCAGTACACTTTAAATACCCTCTATAATTGATATGGAGACTAGGACTCCGACAGATATGATTATAGAATAAAAGTGATTATAAGAGCGTTCTGATCTGCAACACACAAGCAGGTCAAGAACAACTTCCGTGCCTTTGCTTTGAGGATCTGCATGGAGATTCTCAGTTAAAATGGAAGCCATTTCTCAGCTGACAGTTAATTGTGACGAATATGGGGCTTTGTAAGGTATCGGCAGCGTCCCTCTCGTGACTCGAACATTGTCGAGTAACATCCGAAGATTTCCGAAGAACGTTTTTGTGATTTCAATCTTTTTCGAGATTAAACGAAGACGGCTCATCATCTCCTGGCGACCTCACGGCTTCTAGAATGAAGTCGTGAGGCGCTCCGAGGCAAATTTTTTGACAAATTATTTTCCAGGCATTAGCCATAGAGTTATTGTCGAGTAAAATTCACACTATACTCGGGCAAAAAGTTTCGTTAATGTTTCTCAGCTATCAGTAAAAAGAAATATAATTTCTCTGCTGACAGTTAAAAGTTTGGCCAGCTATCAGCTCTGATATAACCCCATGAAGACTCCTACCTTTAACTGTTTTGTCTTTCTTTCAGGTCCGTTCCTTCGTGGTTGCTGCCATCGTATCTGCTTTGTTAGGTGTATTGGTATTTGGCTTTTTCTTAGCCGGAAGTGATGGAGGAATTTTCACTTTCGGAAACCAAATTGATGCACTCGTTGCTTTCCTTTCAACTATGGCGGTTGCCCTTGGCATCCTCGATCTTGTGGCTGGAACCACAGCAGCCATAATCCGCTACAAGATGAACTCTGGCCAATACCAACAGGTGAAGAACAATCACCCTTATCACTCGGCGGCCAAGTTGAGTCTTGGGGGAATAAAAAGCTTTGTTTCGCATGGCAAGCCTTGGTTCAGTGCGACGCTTGCCGTGCAAAAACAAAGCTTTTTATTTTCCTGAGTCTCAACATGGCCGCCGAGTGATAAGAGTCTATCAGCAATTAAACGGCTTAAATGATAAATAAGCAATTTTACTGCGAAGTCGAACGGAATCATGTTACCTGATGAAGCCAACGAGGCTGATAGCCAGCTTGACTTAAGTCAGGGGATACCTCGTAAGATTGAGTAGGATAATTGTTTTGTTATTCAACATGTACACATTGTTTAATATTTGTTAAGTTAGCCTCGATTTTGTTATAAAACTAATCGCTAATGCCTGGTCACGTTTTCACTAGCGATGCAAACACAGGCTCAGGCACATACGAGCACAAGCATAAGAGCTTTATGTCAAAGTGAAAACGAACGCGACGCAAGCACAAGCAGAAGGTGCACTTCTGCTTTTGCTTGCGTCGAGGCCGTTTTCACGGTGAAATAAGCATTCTTATATAAGCTTGCGCCTGTGCTTGCGTCGCTTGTGAAAACCAGGTTTAACTTAACAAATATTAAGCAATTATCAAACAAAGAACTTGTTAAGTTCATTAGTTTAAAAAACAACCGACAAAAACAAAAGCAATAAAAGAGAAGCGACTGGAGTAAAAGGCGGGGGACGAAGGGACGGCGCTCAAAGCCGCTTTTGCGTTGATGATTTTAAAAATAGGAAAACGGCCACGCCGACGAAAAAGTCACCTGAAAATACAACTTTACTTCATTAGTGCTAATTCGCGATTCTTTCCAGTTTTATTAACTTTAACAAAAAGAGAACGGCAAACCACCCAGGAACTGAATTGGTAAGAGTGACGTATGCGACAAGTTAAAAAGAAAATGAAACATTCACCGTCGTGTTTTCAGTTACGTTCTCCACGAAACCTTTAATTTGGCCATTTCACCCTGTTGTTTCAAGAGAAAGGCAAAGACATGTACCAAAATATAAAACGCAAGTACAGAGCGATTGCTTTTGCTCATTAAACCTATTGTTTAGCGGCGTTGCCGTTGCCGTCTCGGTCGTCGTTGCTTAAGTTCCCTAGTTTCCCGTTTTAACAGTAGCGAAAATTTCCGATTTGTCGATAAATAAATTGGACACTATGAGACAAACTCAAAGACAAATTAGGGAGTTTAAGAAATGACGACGGCAACGAAACGACAACGCCGCAAAACAATAGGTTTAATGAGCAAAAGCAATCGCTCTGCACGTGCGTTTTACATTTTGGTACATTTCTTTGCCGTCCTCTGCAAAACAACAAGGTGAAATGACCACATTTTAGGTTTTGTGGAGAACGTGAGCGCACTCGGTGAATTTTTCAATTTCTTTCTTAACTTGCACGCCACTCCTACCAATTTGGTTCCTGGATAGTTCACCATTTTTGTAAAAGTTGAGCGAGTTGAAATAATCGCGAAGTAACACAAATGAAATAAAGATATACAGCTGTTTCGTCAAAGGTTGTCCAAAAAAAAAAAAAGCGTAAAAGCGTACACGACAATTCCGAAAGGTAGCCTGAGAAATACCCAATAAATTTTAATAAAATCTGGGCATTGTCGCGTACGCGTTTACGCTTTTTTTGGACAACCTTTGTCGAAACAGCTGTATTTTCGGCTGACGTTTTTGTCGGCCGTTGCCGTCGTTGCTGCTTTGATTTCCAGGAAATTTATCAGGGAAATAGATTTTTATAATCTCACTGTAGACATCCAATCACATCAACAAATTTTGTAAAATAATAACCTTTCTATCTTTTCTCGATATCAGGGGAAATATATGGCGACATATACGGAAAGACCCACCGAGTTCTTTATCGGTGGTTCAACGGACGAAGCTGGCGAAGGCTACAAAATGGCCACTGCGCAGACGACAAGAAATCAGGAAACCAAGCCTGCCATTGCCTTGGTGTAGGCTTAGATACAAAACTCCAAAAAATGGCTGGAAATTCTCCAAAGTAAGAGTAAAAGTAGACGAGTAACCAGGATTATACATCTTAAAAACTAAACTAAACTAAAGTTTCTCTGGCATGGCCAAAAGGTCTTTAAAAACGTGTCTAAACTGCTTAATAAAAATCAGAGTTTTGTATGTAAGGCTATCTTGGTGCCTCGATACGAAGAGAGAGAAGGACAGAGTCAGGGGGAATGCAGTTAAGCTATAAGGGAGTTTTAGCAACGGCGACGGCAACGGCAACGAGAACGCCAAAAAAAGCTATAGGCTTAATAACCAAAACAACAACTTTGCGCTTGCATTACACTTTTTGGTACATTTCTTTGCCGTCACTGCACGGCTAGGACGTGAAATTTTCCGATGGGACGTTTTATGGAGGACGTGAACATACGACGACGATTTTTTCTTTTTCTTTCTAAACTTGGCTGCGGTCTCCAAGAATTCAACTCCAAGAAATTTCACCTAGTTTGATATTTAAAGAGAATTGAAATAATCGCGAGGATGTCTAAAAAAAAAAAAGAATTCATTTTAATAGTGACGTTTTCGCTGCCGTCGCCTTCGTCGTTGCTAAAACTCCATAAAGTTTAGTTGCATACTACAGCATACAGCTTCTTTTGATATATTAAAATTCAACTTTATAATGAGGCTAAGAGAACACAAACCAAGGAAACTAAATAATCATGTTTATTCATTTCTGTTGTTTGTATCCTCAAGGCTTCACTGACATTCAAGCTGAATTTTATCACTTTGAAAGGAGCCTATTGCCAAATCTTTAATTTTATATTTTTATTGTTTTTAGTTTTTGGAAGAGAAAAGTGATCATCGTGAGTTCTTTTTGGGGTGGCAGACTCCGATCCCATCGTGAGTCCACATGAGGAAATCATCCTGAAAATGTTCAATTAAATATCTTTTTCTTTTCGTATGTTTCGGATTCTTTATAATCGTCTGTGCACTGAACAAAATGTAGACACCGTCCTAGGTCATGCAATCATAGGATGGAGCCAGGAAGTTTTCATAGTATACTTATAAGCCATTGCAATAATAGTATTGAGGAGCCATTTTAAAATTGTTTATCTTTATTTAAAAAAAAAAAAGGCATGGTCGATGCAACAAATCGATTTTGATGATAGCCTAGTTTTGTAGTTGTGTTTAGATGATATACGTGAGAAGAAGTTGTCAAAGACTTTCCTTTGGGGAATAAATTTGATTTTTATGTAAATATTTGTTTTATTGTTTGGCTCCCCCAATTATTGCCTCCATAAAAACACTCTGAAGTTGGAACAAATTCCGCGGTGCACGAAGTACTTGTTTGCAGGGTGACGCAAACGCATCTCATTAATTTCCAGCCCTCGATCACCGAGTCACGTCTAAATCGTTGTTTCGTACTTTCTTCGTTTTAAGCTTGACCAATATTATACCATTTCTGTATCACGAGTGACTGAGGGTGAAAAGGAGTATGCCAGATAGCTAAAGGGAAGATGGTAAGCTTGCCCTGAATTTTAAAGTAGAATCCAAGCTTATTGATCTTGAATAACTGTTGCCGAACAGAAAGTTGGAAGTAACGGCAATTGAACGTTGTTTTTGTTATTCATTTTACTCTCCAAAGAGTGACTAAGCATTCTTTTAAAAACTCTCGTTCATGCTAGTATAATGCTAGCTTAAAGTCTGGCTGACGCGTACGACCGCAAAAGCGCGAACTAAGCATAAACGCAAGCACAAGAAAAGGAAATCATTCCTTTCGCTTGTGCTTGCGCTTATGTTGCGTCGTTAAGTCGCCGTGTAAACTGGGGTAACGCCAGCATACAAGCTCAAGAGAAGAACAAGCAAACAACTTCTCCTCGTCGCTGACTAACTCCTCGGCGTCCGCCATCTTGGATTTCAAATTTTGGCGCCAAAATTTTAATTCACTGCGCGTGCGTATGTGATCTAATGTTGATGCTTATCGCACGTGTAAAGCAGCCTTTTCGTGTTCGTTTGTTTTTACTGTACTTTGAAGAGCTCCGAGTTTTCACTGGAGTATTTTAAATAGCCCAATTTTGATATATGAAAATTCAGCTTGAGACAATAACATCACTTCGAGGCCCCGAGAAATAAATTGTAGAGTTTTTATGGACTTAGTCCCCGGAGCATCGCAGTTATGTTAAAGTTCAGGCCCAATTTTTATATATCGAAATTGGGCTACTATTAGAGACAAACAATCTAAAAGAAGAGCAAGGCTGATTTCACGGTCAGGGAAGTACATTTTCCAATATTTCGAAAGACACAGCCTTTCTTTTTCAGAGTATGGTTGACTCTCATGTTATGAGAGAAGCGGATGGTTATACGTGTTTGTGTGAAAGATCTGAAATAATTTTGGATTTCAATGAATTATGTTAATGAGAAAACGTAATTGTAATTACTTCCTCCTCAAAGGTCACGTATGAGACTTAAAAACAAGATGGACGACATGCAGGCAAGATGTCTTATAAAGCGGCTTGCTTTTTTCTCATCGTCTTTGGGGTAGCACGGCTGCTTCTAATCATAGCCTTAGTTAAACATACTGCAAATAACACTACCCTCACTGTTTTGTACGTTGTAAGCGGTATATGGGTAAGTACTGTTTATTGCTGACCGAGCGTGAGGCTAGTACTACAGTTGTTTTACCAGATAATTTAAATATGGATCTTAAGCAACAACGACGTCGACAGCAACGAGAATGGCACAAAACAAAAGGTTTAATGAGCAAAATCCAATAGCTCTGCACGTGCTTTATATGTTTTTGTACATTTCTTTGCCGTCTTCTGCAAAACAACGACGTAAAATGGCCAAATTCAAAATATTTTGGTGAACGCGAGCACACGACGGCGAATTTTTCATTCTCTGTCTTAACTTTAACGCGGTTCCTACCGATTTTGTTCCAGGATAGGTCGGCCACACTGTAAAAGTTGGACGAATTGAAATAATTTGGAATTAGTAGAAATAACGCGAAGTTATAGTTTCAAGTGACGTTTTCGTTGCCGTCACCGACGTCTTAAATAAT
This sequence comes from Pavona decussata, assembly GCF_977016875.1. Taxonomy (NCBI): domain Eukaryota; kingdom Metazoa; phylum Cnidaria; class Anthozoa; order Scleractinia; family Agariciidae; genus Pavona; species Pavona decussata. The sequence goes on from NW_028145590.1 coordinate 1,634,203, forward strand.
TACCAATAATTATATCACGCGGTTACGAACTTTCTTGACATATCGTACTCTGATAGTCAAAGCTTCATTACTAAATATCGAGGTTTTGTTTACTGTGGGTTGGGAAAGATTCTCGCATAGCCTCGACGTACATTTATTATTTTTACAGGCGCTGCTGTCATGCTGTACATAAACAGGAACTACATTATTAACAATTATAGTACGCGTAAGCGGAAAATGCATACATAATATTTCTGTGTATTGCTTTGCGGAAACATTACCCGGTCGTCTGCTTTAACTTATTTATAGAATGCATTATATAATATCTTGCTGGAAGAATCAGTCAGCATTTTCGGTATTCATTGAAATGTAGTTTTTAATTCATACATGGCACTCGTGATATACATAAATTAACAACCACGTTCAAGGTATTAATTTTATCTGACTGATTACATGATGCTATTGTAAGTTAACATTGTTATCTGTATATAAATCCCGTTTCCAAGACGGCAAAAGCTGAATAAGTAGTAGTTTCACAGCCGCTAAAGAACAGACGTTTTCATTGCCTTCGCGATTTATCGTGACTTGAGAAACGTATTTGAATAAAAAAAAAAATAATAAAAAAAAAAGAACGATTAATTGCTCCTATTATTTTCTTTGGTTTCGTTGACGACGATGTTTGAATGACGTAAAGAAGTCGTAATAGCCAGACCCTGACCAAAACCAATGGCCCGGTACGAAGCCCCTTAAAAGTCCAATTGAAAACAAAAAATAAAGAAAAAACAAATCAACAAACAAACAAATATAAAACACTGATACGATTGTTTGACATAAAAATGAGAACTCTGGCTTTCGCTAAATAGGAAAAAAGTCCTTACCAGAAATATCTCACGCTAAGTGCTCGCGCGGCTAACACGGAAAACTACAACAATGAAGAATAGAAAACTAGAAATGGCAACGTCAACCAAAAACAGGAACGAATTGTGTAAAACAATCGCCAACATACATGAGTCTACGTATAGGGTTAATGCATAATAGGGTTTATAAGAACCTTTTTTCATAAGAATGTCGAGGCTGCCAGATCAACCAAAATTTAAATGTTGGTTAATCTCAGCCTTCTCGGTTTGTCATAACCAGCAGTTCCTGAAACCATATCTCAGCAGGTAATGCACTTTGATAGGTTTCCTGCTAACGTCCGCATTGATTTACTGAGATACATGTAGTGTATAACGTGTATATTTAAGAACATCTTAAGATCGTTTTCAGCCTCAAATTGCAAAAATATATATATATATTAGAACGTTCAGCCTGAGCTCCAAAAAAAGTCGTTCTTGTAAAGAAAAAAAAAAAACAGTGTATACCAGAATGCGTGACCTAGACTTAACCTTTTTATGCTCTTTTGCAGTATTGCGTGACAGGTACACTGGGTACTGCCATAACAAAAGAAAGAATGGTAAACGGCAACTCCTTTGTGAATTTAAGATGTAAAATTATATTAACTTAAAGTTTCCTTATGTCAATACTTGATTCTCTCGTATAATCATTCGGCTATTTCCTTTTGATAACATAACACAACATTTTCAGTAACATAACATAACATAACATAACATAACATAACATAACATAGCATAACATAACATAACATAACATAACATAACATAACATAACATAACATAACATAACATAACATAACATTTTTTCAGGAGGCTTCGACACAAATACAAAAACATCCTTAAACTTTATTGGCTTAGGGCGAGTTCACACTAGAGTAAATTCGTTTGTTTAGGGAATAAATTAATAAAAGCATGGCGTAAAATAAACGCGACCAGTCTAAACTTCCAGGACTATCTAAATTGTTGCGGTTTGCCAAAATTTCCCCAAGACAAGGGGAATATCAATGAAACAATTGTTGCATTACACTATCATGCACGCCATTATCAGGTACCTTAAGCAGAGAAGACCACAATACCAAAAAAAGACCCGGAAAAAGACCTGGGAACGAGGTTGCATCTTCTGACAAGCTCACGGCTTCTAGAAACAAGTTATGACGCGCTCCGGGATTATCTTTGTTGACAACCTATTCCAAAGGCATAAACTACAGAGTTATTTGCAAGTATGATTCACACTACTCTCAGGCAATGTTTAGGCACCTCAGCCGATTGTTTTGCTAATGTTTTTCTCAGTTATAAGATTAAACAAATGCAATTTCTCAAGTGTCAATTAAACATTTGGCCAGTTAAATTCTCCCATATAACTTATCACGACCTCTAGCTTAAACGTGAGTTTTTGCCTTTCTTTCAGGGTCGTGTCTTTCTGTTTTTTCCCATCGTATCTGCTCTGCTTGGTGCCTTTATAGCTGGTGTACACACTGCTGCACTCAAAGACGATGACCACTTTTTTTCTTTAAGACCTCAAGATGACGATGACGGACCAGCCGTTTTTTTACTTTTTGTAATGTCGTCGATAGTTGGTTTCCTTGAATGTGTGACCGGAATCTCTGCAGCCATTCACTACTGTACAGTGAACCCTGATTATTGCAGTCTGTGCAGGATCAACAACCAGCAGGTGAAGAACAAAAATGAATTTAAAAGGTTTAAGTGATTAATTAAACAACGAAAAAACAAATCGCGCGGAATATCGCCTGATACCGAAGGCGAGGTAGGCAAAAGTCAGGAGTTATTTTATAAGATTGAGCTGGATAATTCGCCGACTTTGTATATAATTATTGAACTGTCAGTGAAAGGCTCGCTCTAACAACAAGGAAAGTGTTTTGCAAATCAATATAAATTTCTGTTTTTGCCCTACAAAAACAGGTCGAGGAGCTTAACGTGAAATTAAATCTAACGAAAATTAATGACTGACACTAATCCATTTTCAGGAAACTAATATAAAAACTCACTATAGAGATCCCATTAAATGAATTTTTTTTTATTTTTTTATTTTTTTATTTTTTTTTTTTTTATAAAATGATAACCTTTCTACTTTTTTCTGATATCAGGTGCAACATATGACGCATTCTGCCAACTGCACCACAACGGAAAGGCCTACTGAGGTCTTTGGCGGTGGTTTAATGCACGAAGGCTATGAAATGGTTACTGCGCAGGCGTCAAGAGATCAAGAAGCCGAGCCTGTTAGGGTCCTTGTGCCTCTATACGAAGAGCGAGAAGGACAGCGCAAGTTTTTTCAAGGTCCTTCATTTGAGGCAACGTTTAGAACAGGCAACCAGTGTCAGTTTCCTGCAAGGCCACCTATTATGACATATGTCTGACAACTTTATAGAAAAAAGTAAAGTCATTATATTAACCACTGTGACACTAGAGAAATTTGGAAAGCATTTTGGTATGTTTTGTCTACTTTGTAATCGTTTGTGCACTGAGCAAGCCTTCCATTTGGATGAAGGAGCAATAGTGTTACAGAATTGTGAATTTTTAGCTCTTAGGAAAACCAATACTTACAAAACGTTTAACAACAATTTATTGTGCTCCAAAAGCTCATCGCAAAACTCGTCGATAACACGTTGTTTAGTGCAAATTAACTATCTGTTGGATACTTAGCCAAATTATTTTCTTAACACCGAGTTTAACATTCGTCAACCGATCTGATGGTGTTGTGTTGTGAATTAATTTAGTTGTGGCTGATTGTGCACCTTCCATATAATATGTCAAAATTAGGTATGCAATTGCATACATGTATGGAAGCTTCAAAACACGACTGGGCACTTTCTGACGCTACATCGCTCTATTTATTTTCTCTTAAAATCCTTTTCCTATTGCCAAAAGTTTCCAATTCATGAATTTTTCAGTAGCAATGTTTTATGAAAATTATTTGACATGAGATTTCCATACAAAACACTGTTATTAAAAGACGTGTTTGCCTTCTCAAAATGGCATCTAAAACCGTTATAAGGCCTATTCATTGAACTGAGTGTCGCACTGTTTTACATTCTCTTTGTTTGACTGCATGACGTAAGTTGCAATAACTTCCTTAATGAAGGTCACGTATGAGACTTAAAAACAATATGGACGACACGCGGGCAAGATGTCTTAGAAAGTGCCTTGCCTTTGCATTCATCGTCATTGGGGTGGCATGGCTGCTTCTTATCATAGTCTTAGATTACTTTGAAAATAACACTTTCCATATTGTTTTGCACGTTGTGAGCGGCATATGGGTAAGTACTGGTTATTGCTGACAGAGCGTGAGGCTAGTACTACAGTTGTTTTACCAGATAATTTAAATATGGTCTTAAGGAACAACGACGTCGACGGCAACGAGAATGGCACAAAACAAAAGGTTTAATGAGTAAAAATCAATAGCTTTGTACGTGCTTGTGTTTTTGTAAATTTCTTTGCCGTCCTCTGCGCAACAACCGCGTGAAATGACCAAAATTCAAGATATTTTGGAGAATGCCGGAGCACACGACGGCGAATTTTTCATTTTCTGTCTTAACTTTAACACCGTTCCTACCAATTCTGTTCCAGAATACTTCGGCCGCACTGTACAAATTGAACGAACTAGAATAATTGCGAATTAGTAGAAATAACGCGAAGTTATGTTTTCAAGTGACGCTTTCGTTGCCGTCGCCGTCGTTATAATAATGACCAAAGATTATGTTATGCGGTTACAAACTTTGTTGACATATCGTACTCTGATAGCCAGAGTTTCATTACTAAATATTGAGGTTTTGTTAACTGTGGACAAGAGTACCCAACGAGAAAATTTTCAGAATTGATTTATAATTGCCTGAAACGGTTATTGGACATCCAATAAGGGATTTAAGGTTAATAATTAAACAACCGTGGGAAAATATTATCCGCTCTTCACAGCCAGCTAGCTGTTGATGCCTAATTCCAGTTGCCAGCCAGGATCCCTTTCGATGATGCCCTTTCCCAGCCAGCGCTACTTATGTAAAGCGGATTTGTATTGTGTGGATTGGGAAAGATTCTCGCACAGCCTCGGCTTAAATTTATAATTTACACAGGCGCTGCTGTCAAGCTATACATAAACAGGAAGCATATTATTAATAATTATAGTCTGAGTAAGCGCCGGAAAATGCATATATAATATTTCTGTGTATTGCTGTGCGGAATAATTACGCAGTCGTCTGCTTCAACTTATTTATAGAATGCATTATATAATATCTTGCCAGGACAACCAGTCAGCAGTTTAGGTGTTTATTAAAGAGAAAAATACCTTAAATGTAGTTTTTAATTCATACATGGCACTCGTGATATACATAAATTAACAACCACGTTCAAGGTATTAATTTTATCTGACTGATTACATGATGCTATCCTTAGTTAACATTGTTATATGTATATAAATCCCGTTTTCAAGACGACAAAAGCTACCTAATTAGTATTTTCACAGCCGCTAAAAAACAGACGTTGCCTTCGCGATTTCTCGTGACTTGAGAAACCTATTTTAATAACGATTAATTGCTTTTATTATTTTCTTTGGTTTCGTTGACGACGATGTTTGAATGACGTAAAGAAGTCGAAATAGCCAGACCCTGACCAAATCCAATGGCCCGGTACGAAGCCCTGTAAAAGTCCAATTGAAAACAAAAAATAAAGGAAAAACAAATCAACAAACAAACAAAAATGAAACACTGATACGATTGTTTGACATAAAAATGAGAACTCTGGCTTTCGCTAAATAGGAAAAAATGTCCTTACCAGAAATATTTCACGCTAAGTGCTCGCGCGGCTAACACGGAAAACTACAACAATGAAGAATAGAAAACTAGAAATGGCAACGTCAACCAAAAACAGGAACGAATTGTGCAAAACAATCACTAACATACATGAGTCTACGTATAGGGTTAATGCATAATAAGGTTTATAAGAACCTTTTTTCATAAGAATGTCGAGGCTGCCAGATCAACCAAAATTTAAATATTGGTTAATCTCAGCCTTGTCGGTTTGTCATAACCAGCAGTTCATAAACTGAAACCATATCTCAGCAGGTAATGCACTTTGATAGGTTTCCTGCTTACGTCCACATTGATTTACTGAGACACATGAGTGTATACCGTGTATATTTAAGAACATCTTAGGATTGTTTTCAGCCTCAAATCGCAAAAAATATATATAAGAACGTTCAGCCTCAGCTCCAAAATTAGTCGTTCTTATAAAAAAAAAAAACAGAATGTATACGGGGGGGGGGGGGGGGGGGGGTACTCCAAAAGAAATTGGGTGAGGGTGTGCGGCCCGCGTCCAAAAACCCTTACCCTATTTATGACCAAAATATGCGATTTTCCCTACCCTATTTATGACCTGAAGTAGCTTCTTCTAAAAAAATCGAACCCAGGACTAGAGTGCAAAAATCTATACCTTATTTATTTCCAAAATGGCGGCAAAATGGCTAAAAGCGATACCCTATTTATGACCAAAACAGCCGAAAAACCATACCCTTTGGCGCCGCACATACCTATAGAGCCCATATAAGGGAGTACCCCCAACCCCAGGAGTGTATACCAGAATGCGTGACCTAGACTTAACCTTTTTATGCTCTTTTGCAGAATTGCGTGACAGGTACACTTGGCATAACAAAAGAAAGAATGGTAAACGGCAACTCCTTTGTGAGTTTAAGATGTAAAATTATATTAACTTAAGGTTTCCTTATGTCAACACTTGATTCCCTCGTATAATCATTCGGCTATTTCCTTTTGATAACATAACATAACATAACATTTTAACATAACATAACATAACATTTTATTCAGAAGGCTACAACACAAATACAAAAATATCCTTAAACTTTAATGGCTTAGGGCGAGTTCACACTGGAGTAAATTCGTTTATTTAGGAAATAAATTAATAAAAACATGGCGTAAAATAAACGCGACCAGTCTAAACTTCCAAAACTTTCTAAATTGTTGCGGTTTGCCAAAATTTCCCCAAGGGAAGGGGAATGAAACAGTTGTTGCATTACACTATCATTCACGCCAGTATTAGGTACCTTAAGCAGAGAAGACCCAAAACGGAACTAAAAATTACATTTCATTTTCTGAATAAATTCGCAATAATTTCTATTAATTTAGTTTGTGTGGTCGTATCAAGAAAAGCTCATCAAATTCAAAGACAATGCTCTTTGTTTAGGTAATGTGGCCGATCTATCCATGATTTAACGTCCTAGGGGCCGCATTTAAGTTCAGAAAGAAAAGATGAAACTAAGCAACATGCGCTCACGTTCTCCATTAAATCATGAATGTCAGTGGTCATTTCAGGTTGTTGTTTTAGAGTAGACGGGAAAAGGCCCGGTCAAACGTTTTCAACTTTTAACCAACATTCCTTCAACAAAAGTATCACGGATGTTAGGCAAATGTAACATGAACAGAGTGTTCAAACAGTTCGGTTTCCAACGCAATTCAAAATTTTCAAGAGCAACGGAAATGTAGAATCGATGTTGAATAAAAGTTTAAACCAATTTAAATTTGATTCAACACGTTCTGAACATTTTTGTTACACTTTCAACAATGTTGAACGACCTGTTCAAACGCCTTGACATTTGGTTCAACAAAGTGTTGAATGCTTGTTGAAGCGAACATTGAAATCGTTTAAATGGGCCTAAAGAAATGTACTAAACTCTTGAAGAAATTCATCAGGCTAGTGAAGATAAACAGTCGATTTAAATGTTCTTAAATCATAGCCAGTCTTAACGTCTTATTGATGCTGATAGTTTCGATGACTGTCAGTCATCTTTATCAAAACTTGAAAAACATGAAAAGTGTCAGAAGCCTTAAATAGGCTTCTGAAGGTGTTAATTATTGCGATAAATGCGCAAAGTCACTCTGTAGACGCCCCCCCCCCCCCCCCCCCTTGGTTTGGGGGTGGAGATCACTTGTGTCCATATGGGAGAAAGCTGATAGGCTGCCTCGTCCCTGTGCATAGTAGGAGTGTTCGATCTAATACATATGCTTTCCTTAATCCATCGCTTAAACTAATTGTCGCTTTCCTGCTCAACTATTTCACTTGCTTCCCAATTCATAATGTGAGCTACTATGAACAGGGACGAGGGAGCCTATCAGCTTTCTCCCATATGGACACAAGTGATCTCCACCCCCAAACCAGGGGGGAGGGGGCGTCTACAGAGTGACTTTGCGCATTTATCGCAATAATTAACACCTTCAGAAGCCTATGGCTTCTGACACTTTTCATGTTTTTCAAGTTTGGATAAAGATAGCTGACAGTTATCGAAACTGTCAGCATCAATAAGACGTTAAGACTGGCTATGATTTAAGAACGTTTAAATCGACAATGTACAACCGAACAGTGTCGAGTATCATCCGAAGATTTCCGACGAACTTTTCAGTGATTTCAATCTCTTTCGGGACTTAACGAACGGACATCTTATCATCCTCTGCAGCCTCGTTCCCAGGGCTTTTTTTCCTTTTAAAATTGGGAGTGGTGGAAAAAGACCCTTGCATCGGCTGGTCACGTGACCACCAAACACCCGAAAATCTTGGGTGTAATAAGTTAGCGGCGACTAGATTATGCATAATGTTGATATCGACTGGCGCTTCGCGCTCGCGATCGGCTAAATGCGCCTGTTATGCAGGCTACATAGAAGCTAAAATTTTGCTCAATACGAAATGCTCCAAACGGTGCAAGAAGCATATAGTCACAAACTGTGAACGGGCAAAACAAAACATCAAATTATAAAGAGATTAGGCGAAAGCCATAGGATTCAGAATACAAATATGACCTTGACTTCGCACTTTAACAGTATCAAACCGTTAGTCTTTTGTGATTGAATTCAAAGCTCAGACAAGGAGCGATGCTTTTGTGTCTCTTGAACGGCAAGAACCATCGCGGCAATAACATCTAGACGTTTTTAAAACTCCTCACTTGGACAGATTAAGAACAGGATGAAACTGAAAGGAATTAAGGAAGCTTACGGTGGCTTAGAAGCCATCCTAAGCCCAATAACTACACATTTTCGCCATTTCCGCAATCTTGCTACGATCACGGTAATATTGCGCAAAATTCGAGCCTCGATGTAGCTTGCATAACAGGCGTTTCAGTTTAGCCGGGCGCGAAACGCCAGTCGATATCCGCAAAATTATGTATAATCTAGTTGCCGCTAATTTATTATACCCAAGATTTTCGGATGTTTCATGGTCACGTGACCAGCCGATGCAAGGGTCCCCCCCTTGCCCTCCCAATTTTAAATGGAAAAAGACCTGGGAACGAGGTTGCTTCTTCTGACGACCTCACGGCTTCTAGAAACAAGTTATGACGCGCTCTGGGATTATCTTTGTTGACAACCTATTCCAAAGGCATAAACTACAGAGTTACTCTCAGGCAATGTTTAGGCACCTCAGCCGATTGTTTTGCTAATGTTTTCTCAGCTATAAGGTTAAACAAATGCAATTTCTCAAGTGTCAATTAAACATTTGGCCAGTTATTATGTTTCATATAACTTATCACGACCTCTAGCTTAAACGTGAGTTTTTGCCTTTCTTTCAGGGTCGTGTCTTTCTGTTTTTTGCCATCTTATCTGCTCTGCTTGGTGCCTTTATAGTTGGTGTGTACACTGCTGCACTCAAAGACGATGACCACTTTTTTTCTTTAAGACCTCAAGATGACGATGACGGACCAGGCGTTTTTTTCCTTTTTGTTACGTTGTCGTTAGTTGGTTTCCTTGAATGTGTGACCGGAATCTCTGCAGCCATTCACTACTGTACAGTGAACCCTGATTATTGCAGTCTGTGCAGGATCAACAACCAGCAGGTGAAGAACAAAAATGAATTTAAAAGGTTTAAGTGATTAATTAAACAACGAAAAGACAAATCGCGCGGAATATCGCCTGATACCGAAGGCGAGGTAGGCAAAAGTCAGGGGTTATTTTATAAGATTGAGCTGGATAATTCGCCGACTTTGTAATTAATTATTGAACTGTCAGTGAAAGGCTTGCTCTAACAACAAGGAAAGTGTTTTGCAAATCTATAAATTTCTGTTTTTGCCCTACAAAAACAGGTCGAGGAGCTTAACGTGAAATCAAATCTAATGAAAATTAATATGACTGACACAAATCCATTTTCAGGAAACTAATATAAAAACTCACTATAGACATCCCATTAATGATAACCTGTCTACCCTTTTCTGATATCAGGTGCAACATATGACGCATTCTGCCAACTGCACCACAACGGAAAGACCTACTGAGGTCTTTGGCGGTGGTTTAATGCACGAAGGCTATGAAATGGTTACTGCGCAGGCGTCAAGAGATCAAGAAGCCGAGCCTGTTAAGGTCCTTGTGCCTCCATACGAAGAGCGAGAAGGACAGCGCAAGTTTTTTCAAGGTCCTTCATTTGAGGCAACGTTTAGAACAGACAACCAGTGTCAGTTTTCTGCAAGGCCACCTATTATGACATATGTCTGACAACTTCATAGCAAAAAGGAACGTCATTAACTACTGTGATACTAAGGAAATTTGGAAAGTATTTTGGTATGTCTTGTCTATATATAACAATAACAACTTTATTTATCCACGGAATCCTTATCACTAAAACTGGTCTTTTAAAGAGCCGTGCGCATTAAACCTTGTGCTAAAAAGCTAAGGCATTAAAATTAACAAACACAATTGAAAAATCCTATAATAGGTGCTAAAACTAAGTTTGAAAAATTCTAAAATACAATAGCGGAATAGAAACTATTTAAAGTAGAAGCCTGCTTAGCCTCCGCTGACAGACTGTTCCATGTTACTGCGCCCCTATAACGAAAACTTTTCTCGAGGGCCTTAGTGTTCGGTCGCGGAATAAACAAGTTATGTTGTGCACCTCGCAGATTATGTCTTTGTTACCGTTTGTGCACTGAACACGCCTTCCATTTGGATGAAGTAGTAGTAGTGTAACAGAATTGTGAATTTTTAGCTCTAAGGAAAACCAATAGCCGTTTAACGTTTAACGTTTAACAACAATTTATTTTGCGCCAATAGTTTATCGGAAAACTCATCGATGACACTTTGTTTAGTACAAATTGTCTATTTGTTGAATACTGAACAAAATTATTTTTATAACGCCGATTTTGACATTCTTCAACGACTCTGGTGGTGTTCTGTTGTCAATTTATTTAATTGTGGCTGATTGTGCAGCTTCCATGTAATATGTCAAAAATAGGTATGCAATTGCGTACATGTGTATGGTGGCCTATGGCTATTAACTGAAAAATTGCCCCATATATAAAGAAAAAAACAATTGCAAAAGATAATTCAAAACAAAACTTAAATAAAAATACTACTTAAGTTAAAAGTAAAAAGCGTTGAAAATGAAAAAAAAATGAACATTAAAGTCAAAACAAAGCAAAATGGAAAACAAACTAAAATCCAAATAAAAAAAATTGTATACAAAAAGTGAACTTTAAAATGAAGACAAAAGTAAAGTAAAAGTGAAATGAAAACACACACAAAAAAACAGATCAAATTAAAATGAAAATAAAAGTAGATAAAAATTCCGATGAGCTTAGAGCTATCATAGTATACCAGCATCCCTCGCGCGCTGACGTCGGGCACTCGTGCAACAAGATGGCGGACGGAAGAAAGTTCAAGGCCAAGATGAAAAAGAAAATTGCAATTGCATACATGTGTCTGTTGCTAGGCAGTTGCTCTTATATTGAATTGTTGTAATCAGCATCGTCTAATTTAGAATCACGGAATTTGTAATAAAGTGCTAGGCCCGGCAGGAACTGCCTTGAGGGGTTTTACTGTTGGGAGAGTATAGTGTATTTATTTTTAAAAGAAGGCTTGGTTTTTGTATGGGGCGGATTAATTCTTATTGTGAGTGATTTATAATCGTAATAGGACTTAGTGATAACAAAATCGGACGACTGCACAGCGGAGGGCCTATTTGTTTAATCACGAGTATGATTACAGACAGAATTGGACGACACGAAGTCCTGTTACCAATTCATCACAACAAAATTTGAGAAAAAAAGCCAACAGTTTAACTTTTTGGGGGGTATAAATAAAGGACAACAATTGAGTTAAGGGCGTTCAAATGACGCGTACTGTCCGATTACACCAGGCATGACACGAAAACTGTCCAATTAAGAATGTACCATAGTTTCAATGATTTATTGACAATCATGCAAGTAAAATGGTAGTGTAAAATGTTGAAAATGGACTGTGCACTACACATAACAGCACCTGTCATAGGTTAAGTCATGGATGTACTTTGAGAAAAGAAAAATACGTGCTCCACCAAATTAGATTGGAAATCAAGCGAACTGGAACAGTTTAATATTGTACCGGTAAGTAAAACTAGAATGGGTACATGAAAACCCTATTACTACCATGACTGCGTACTAAACACAAATTTCTGAAACTGACCCTACAGTGAGTTCGCGTAATTGCTGACAAAAAAACACTTGGGTATAATATATTTAACAAATCGACGGCAGTTTTCTATGGTCTATACTCTTATAGACCATAAAATGACGTCAAAAAATGTTCAAAACTCAAGTGGTACCACGAACCGCAGGCGAGTGGGTTTTGGGCATTTTATGGCGTCATTTTATGGTCTATAAGAGTATAGACCATAGAAAACTGCCGTCGATTTGTTTTTTACAATAACATGGAAAAAGTACGAGCGGAATTGACTATTTTTTTCGTTGAGAAAGCGCGTGCGTTACATCTGACGTCATTTTTATTGTCTGTACTCTTATAGACAATAGCTACGAGCCAATCAGCGCGCGAGAATTTGGACAGTTATTGTAAAAACAATCTTACATGTGTTTCTTAAATCCATTAAAAGCCAAGCAAACCGTAAGAAAGACTAGAACATGCAGAATACATTTCGCTGTAATCTTTCCCGCCAACTATTTTTTAGTAGCAGTTCACGGCTGGTTCGCTATACAGGCAAATGTATGCAAAGTTTAAAACACGACTGGACGCTTTCTGGCGCTACATCACTCCTTTTTTTTTTTTTTTTTTTTTTTTTTTTTTTTTTCAATCCTTTTCGTATTGCCAAATAGTTTCCAATTCATGAATTTTTCAGTAGCGATGTTTTAAAACAAAAACCGTTATATGGCCTATTTATTAAACTGAGTGTCGCGCTGTTTTACATTCTCTTTGTTTGACTGCGTGACGTAAGTTGCAATTACTTCCTTGATGAAGGTCACGTATGAGATTTTAAAAACATGATGGACGGCACGCGGGCAAGATGTCTTGGAAAGTGCCTTGCCTTTGCATTCATCGTCATTGGGGTGACATGGCTGTTTCTTATCATAGACTTATATACATATGCTCAAAATAGCACTTCCCATATTGTTTTGCACGTTGTGATCGGCGTATGGGTAAGTACTGTTTATTACTGACCGAGCGTGAGGCTAGTACTAGAGTTGATTTATCAGATAATTTACCAAGGGAGCTTAAGCAACAACGACGTCGACGGCAACGAGAACGGCACAAAACAAAAGGTCTAGTTAGCAAAATCATTAGCTCTGTTCGTGGTTTATGGGTTTTTGTACATTTTTTTGCCGTCCTCTGCAAAACAACAACGTGAAATGACCAAATTCAAGGTATTTTGGAGAACGCGAGCACACGACAGCGAATTATTGTTTTTCTGACTAACGCCGTTCCTACCAATTGTTTCCCTGAATAGTTCGGCCACATTGTACAAGTTGAACAAATTGAAATAATGGCGAAGTAATAGAAGGTTTTATTTGCAAGTGACGTTTTCGTTGTCGTCGCTGTCGTCTTAATTATGTTACGCGGTAACAAACTTTGTCAGGACATATCGTACTCTCATAGCAAGAGTTTTATTACTAAATTTTAAGGTTTTGTTTACTGTGGTTTGGGGAAGATTCTCGCGCGCTCTCAGTTTACGTTTATAAACTATACAGGCGCTGCTGTCATGCTATAACAGGAAGCATATTATGAATTATTATAGTCTGAGTAAGCGGAAAGTGCATACATAATATTCTGTGTATTGCTCTGCGAAATCGTTACGCGGTTTTCTGCTTTTACTTACTGAAAGAAGATACAATCCAATGCATTATAAAATATCTTGCTAGAACAATCAGTAAGCAGTTTAGGAATTTCTAAAAGAGAAAAAAACCTAAAATGTAACTTTTAATTCATACATGGCACTCGTGATATACATAAATTAACAACGACGTTCAAGGTATTAATTTTATCATTAGTTAACATTGTTATGTGTATATTAAGCCCGTTTTCAAGAAGGCAAAAGCTACCTAATTAGTATTTTCCCAGCCGCTAAAAACAGACATTTTCATTGCCTTCTCGATTTATCGTGACTTGACAAACTTATTTGAATAACGATTAATTTCTTTTATTATTTTCTTTGGTTTCGTTGACGGCGATGTTTGAATGACGTAAAAGAGTCGTAGTAGCCAGACCCTGACCAAAACCAATTGGCCCAGAACGAAGCCTCATAAAAGTCCTATTGAAAACAAAAAACGAAAAAAAAATCAACAAAAAAATAAATAAATAAATAAATAAATAAATAAAGACACTAATACGATTGTTTGACATAAAAATGAAAAGCCTGGCCCTCGCTAAACAGGTAAAGGTACCACAGATATATAACACTTTTGATAATAACGTCGAGGCTGTAACGTAAATTAACCATGTATAACATAAACAATGGTGACACACATCTCGGTTTGTCATAATCAGCAGTTCTTGATTCCATATCTCAGCAGGCAATGAACTTTGATAGGTCCGCATTGATTTAATGAAAGTCATGTAGTGTATACCATGTAATTTTAGAACATCTTAAGAACCATTTTAGCCTCAAATCGCAAACAAAATATAAGAACGTTCATCCTCAGCTGGAAAATTAGACGTTAAAAAAAGGGTGTATACCAGACTTAACCTTTTTTATGCTCTTTTGCAGAATTGCGTTACAGGTACACTGAGTAATGCCATCACAAAAGAAAGAATGGAAAACGGCAACTTCTTTGTGAGTTTAAGATGTAAAATTATATTGACTTAAAGTTTTCTTATGTCCATACTAGATACTCTCTTATAATTATTCGTCTATTTCCTTTTGATGATCGTTTAAACCACATTGGCTTAGGGCGAGTTCACACTGGATAAAATTCGTTTTATTTTATAGGAAACAAATTAAAAAATAAACGCGGCGTTTCTGAATTAACTTGCTATAACGTCTCTTCATTTGGTTTGAGTAGCAATGTGGTCACTCTATCCAAGATTGAACGTCGTTGGGGCGGCTTTTAAGTTCAGAAAGAAAAAGTAAAATTAGGCATCGTGCGTTCCACTCTCCATTTAATCATAAATGTCGGTGGTCATTCACAGGTTGTTGTTTTGGAGAAGATGGGAAAAGGCCCGTTCAAACAGTTTCAACATTTGACCTACATTCGTCCAACAAAAGTTGCACGGATGTTGGGCAAATGTCGGATGAACAGAATGTTCAAACGGTTCCGACGCAATTCCATGTTAAATAAAAGTTTAAACCAATTTATATTTGATTCAACACGCTTTCAACATTTTTGTTACACTTTCAACAATGTTGAACGACCTGTTCAAAGGCCCCCCAACATTTAGTTCAACAAAGTGTTGAACGCATGTTGAAGCGAATGTTGAAACCGTTTAAATAGGCCTAAAGAAATATACTAAACTATTTAACGGAGGTGCAGCACCGAACAGTGTCGAGTATCGTCCGACGATTTCCGAAGAACTTTTCAGTGATTTCAATCTCTTTCGAGACTTAACGAATACTGCTTGTCATCCTCTGCAACCTCGTTCCCAGGGTTTTTTTCTTTTATAATTGGGAGTGGTGAAAAATAGACCCTGGCATCGGCTTTTCACGTGACCACCAAACTCCCGAAAATCTTGGGTGTAATAAATTAGCGGCGACTAGATTACGCAGAATGTTGATATCGACTGGCGCTTTGCGCTCGCGATCGGCTAAATGCGCCTGTTATGCAGGCTACATTGAGGCTCGAATTTTGCCCAAAATCAAATGCTCCAAATGGTGTACTAAAATAGTCGCAAACTGTGAACGGGCAAAACAAGAGATCAAATTAAAAAGACGTCAGGCGAAATGCACAGTACCTTACGCATGCGCACAACCATATCACCCGGAATGGAATTTTCGGTAATTCCGGGGAGAATTCCAATGGAACGGTTCATCCCGGTGGAATGTTTTCGGAAAAAAAGGTAATACCTTTTGAGGTATTCCCTTTTTCTCGCTTTTACCGAAAATTTCTGTCCCATTTGTTCACACTTACCAGTGCCAGGGTCTTCACGATACTTCCGAGAAAGAATGTTGAAGATCTAAAAGATGGCGGCAGATTTCCAAAACGACTATCGATGCAATCCGTGTCTTTCCTCATTGGTAGTGTTAGCGGACGTTTTTTTGGTAACCCGATGCATTACTCTTGTGACGCTGCTAAATGTAACGTTAAATCTATCAGCAACAAGTCGTACGCTCTCCTGGTTCGCCATACACCAACTGGTAAATTAAAATTTGCTTCCTTGGGTCGATAACATGTCTTCCGAATGGGTTTCCAGCAGGTATATTTCCCGTAGCCGTGACCTCCCTCACCACAATTTCACATGTTGCGCTCTGCATACGAAAATGAGCTTTAAATTCATCCAGAGAATACGTTGCTATCGTTTGTTTAAAATATCCAAGGATTCGATTTAAATTTCCCCTTGCAAATATGGACGCTGCAGCAGCCAAAACAATGAAATCGTCGTCTTCTCCAAAGAAAAAAAAAATCATATTCCAAGTCGTCCGCTAAATGTCTAACATGACGGGAAGTTCAGCCGCCATGTTTTTTGTTGATACCGGCGTACTCAGTTCCCGGCCCACTGGCATCCGAAACGTCCCATCAAATGATACGGTTCAATCCGTTCCGTTTTTATAGTGCAAAAAAGTGCACCAGTTCCATTTGTTCAGAAAAAACTACCAAAAATTCCATTCAAATGGTAAGCGCTCATGAACAGCTGTTTCAGCCTTGTTAAGCCTCATCAGCATGGCATAGCCGTCTGGCACCGAAAGACCAGAAGGCCGTGTATCAGGCACCCTTAACTGCCGAGGCGGGTGTAAAACACCCCGTTTAGTGACAGCTTCACACCACACATGCGGTAGCTTTTTGGCTGGGAACCGCACGGCAGTTCTCCCACGGCATGCGCTGGGAAGGCGGATCAGCCTTTACGCCGATCGGTGTGTCATTAAAATCAATGAGCGGAAACACTTAAAACAAGTGACACACTCGGACATCGTCCGCAATTTCTACGCCATTGTGTGGTAGATTATTCCAATCTCTAATTGTGCGTGGTACAAAACTAAATTATAATACGTTGGTGCGAGCATAAATTGTGGTCACACGGCTCCACAGCAGACATGTGGTAGCTGTTGGCTGGGAACCGCACGGCAGTTCTTTCACGGCATGCGCTGGGAAAGTGGATCAGCCTTTAGGCTAATCGGTGTGTCAGTATAATCAATAAGACAATCAATTAAAGAAAGTGACACACTCGGACACCAACTCACGGCCTGGGCAGTACCTTACGCATGCGCACAGCCATATCACCCACAGCACACATGTGGTAGATGTTGGCTGGGAACCGCACGCCAGTACCTTACGCATGCGTACAGCCTCATCACCTGGCCTTCTGCCCGACGGCTTGTTTCCGACGGCTATGCCACGCTGATGAGGCCTGACAAGGCCAAAACAGCTGTCCATGGGTGCCACTGCTCGGGTAATAGTGATATAGCAGTGCGCATGGGTAAGGTACTGGCCAGTCCGTGGGTTGGTGTCCGAGTGTGTCACTTGCTTTAATCGATTGTCTTAATAACATCTAGACTTTTTTTAAAACTCCTCATTTGGACAGGTTAAGGACTGGAAGAAACTGTAAGAATTAAGGAAGCTTACGGTGGTTTTAAAGGCAAACTAAGCCCAATGACTACGGATTTTCACTTGTCTTCGCCATCTTGCTACAACAATATTGCACAAAATTCGAGCCTCGATGTAGCCTGCATAACAGGCGTTTATTTAGCCGCAAGCGAAGTGTCAGTCGATATTCGCAACAATATGCATAATCTAGTCGGCGCTAATTTATTACACCCAAGATTTTCGGGAGTTTGTTGGTCACGTGACCAGCCGATGCAAGTTTTTCTTTCTCCACCCCTCCCCTCCCAATTTCAAAGTGAAAATGCTCTGGGAACGAGGTTGCATCTTCTGACGACCTCGCGGTTTCAAGAACGAAGTTGTGAGGCGCTCCGGCGTATTTTTTTTTTCTTTTTTTTGGCAACCTTTTCCAAGGGCATAAACTACAGACTTATTTCAGTTATGATTAACCGTACTCTCAGACACTGTTTAGACACCTCAGCCATATTATTTCCTTCATGTTTTTCTCAGCTATAAGGTTAAACAAATGCAATTTCTTAGGTGTCAATTAATCTTTTTGCCAGTTATTATCTTTCATAACTTATTACGACCTCTAGCTTAAACGTGAGTTTTTGCCTTTTTTTCAGGGTCGTGTCTTTATGTTTTTTGCCATCGTATCTGCTCTGCTTGGTGCCTTTATGGCTGGTGTGTACACTGCTGCACTTGAAGACGATGACCATTTTTTTTCTTTAAGATCTAAACCTGACAGTGACGGACCAGACGTTATTTTCATTATTTTAACATCGTGCATAGTTGGTCCCCTTGAATGTCTGACCGGAATCTCTGCAGTCATTCTCTACTGTACAATGAACCCTGATTGTTGCAGTCTATGCAGGATCAACAACCAACAGGTGAAAAACATAAAGGAATTAAAATGTTCAAGTGATTAATTAAACAAAAAAGCAATTATCCTGCGAAATCGCGCGGAATATCGCCTTATACTTAGCCAATGAGACTGAAGGCGAGGCTGGCTAAAGTCAGGATTATTTTAAAAAATTGAGCTGGATAAATCGATGAATTTTTAACTAAACTATCAGTGAAAGGCTTGCCCTGTTTTTGACTTACAGAAACAGGACGAGTAGCTTCACGTGAAATAAAATCTAATGAAAATTAATATGACTGAAGCTAATCCGTTTTCAGGAAACTAATATAAAAACTCACTATAGAGATCCCATTAAATGTTTTTTTCTTTTTATAAAATGATAACCTTTCTATCTTTTTCTGATATCAGGTGCAACATATGACGCATTCTGCCAACTGCATCACAACGGAAAGACCTACTGAGGTCTCTGGCGGCGGTTCAATGCACGAAGGCTATGAAATGGTTACTGCGCAAGTGTCAAGAGATCAAGACGCCGTGCCTGCTAGAGTCCTCGTGCCTCTATACGAAGAGCGAGTAGGACAGCGCCAGTTTTTCCAAGGTCCTTCATTTGAGGCAACGTTTAGAACAGACAATAGGTGTCAGCTTCCTGAAAGGCCACCTATTATGACATATGTCTGACAACTTCATAGAAATCAAAGGCTCCTGTGAGCCAACTCGTGAATGCAGATGACACATCAGTAATTGACGGCTACGGACACTTCCTTGAAAGCTAAAAGAAAGTATATCTTTGCCCAATTATGTAACGAGAAATGGCCATTTTTTTACTATAAATATGATTGTAAACTTATTCCCTACACATTGAATAAGGTTATTCTAATGTAAGCTGAGAAGATCTAAAAATGTTCATTTCACCAGAAATTTTCATAATATTGTTTACGACGTCACTGATACGGGACATGGCACTCTCCGCTTCGCGAGAAAACTGACAGCCAAACTATGTATATATTTTTTTAGCAAACTTAATCTACTGGATGTAATACTTTTGTATGAGAAGCAAAAATATGATGAAAGATGTCGAGTTTTTATGCAAAAAGTTACAATTAACAGTGAACTTTTCAATTAAGAGTGGTTCTTTCAGCTGAAGACATTTTCTGGCGGGAAATATGTTTTTGGTGGCAAAATTTCAAGTAGCGCAAACGCAATATCACGCAATCTTTTTGACTAAAACTATTCAGTTAGTTCAAACGCGAAGGGAAGATAGATTAAAAAATCGGTGAGGCCTACAGTAAATAAGGCCACTGGTGCTAAACATACATAAACGCATGCCATGCTAATTGAATTCAATTCAATTCAATAAATTTTTAAATTCTTAAAAGACACTGTACTTTGTAAAAAAAACCAACAACAATTATAACTTTTCTCAGATTCAACGAAAAATCTCCATTCTTACAGTAAAATGATTGTCAAAGTATTCTCTACAGATTGAATAAGATTGTTCTAATGCGTCGTGAAAAAAAAAATTCCGCGGTTTTTTTTTTTTTTTTTTTTCGCTAATTGAGTTTACGACCCCGGACCTACTGAAAAACTGAAAAAACTTATAACTTTGCTTAGATTTAACGAAAAATCTCCATTCCATAGGGCAGAATGCTGTGACATTCATTAACTATTCATGATCAGCGAGGCGGAAATACGCGCTCTGAAAAGCCCCGAATAAGAGAAGAAAGTGCGAAAATTGGCCCGGTAGCGTTGATAAAACTCGCTTTCATGCTTTCTAAAACGATTAACCTAAAAACCTACTCGCGGCATTTTGAAGAGGAATGTTGTAACTATATTTTAAGACTAAAATAAAGAAGATTGATTAAGTGGAAGGGCTGTCCTTTTGCACTTGAAAATAAGGGAAAATTGGCCTTCTTTTGTATGGAGGCCGTTTTCAAAAGCAAATTTCTAAAAAAGTATACTGATTTTAGAAAACCTACGCACGGTTTATGAAAAATTGATCTTCTCTTGACAAGAATCTGTTAAAAGTTTTAAAATTGGTCATCGGGAACCACTGTCCTTTTAAGTTTGAAAACTGCTGGTTGGATTCTCGTTTGAAAATGGCGCGTCTTGAGCGAGTGAGCTATTGTTTTAAGCCTTCGACTGAATAACAATGGTTGCCAAGACTAAATAATTACTTATTCATAAAACCATTCAGTCGGAAAATCATTTACAATTGCCGCGCATTTTAAAACCGAGTTTACCAGCTGGTTCATTCAAACAGCCGATCAGATCGCGCAATAAATACAAACATGGAAAACGTCAGTGATCGGGAGCTCTTTTCAGACATTTGTATAACTCGATCGATTGCAAACACGTATCCACTACTTTTAAAAGAAAAGCGAACGGACATTACCATAAATATGGTCTTCAATGCTTCGCCATTTTGTTTAGCAAATATGTGCATGATCACAGTCTAACCACATTGGCCTTTGGTGCTGGCTGGCTCAGGTTGTTTTGGCGGGAACACTGGTTGGTGAATGAGACAGAAGTGACTACTTTATTTTATGAGTGGTTGAAGTTGGATTGAACAAAATATTAAAATTGGGTGTATAAAACACAGTTTAAAAGATTAACGCCAACGTTGAGCTTGATAATCGACCGTTCGGTACCGGAAAGATTGGTGTTCGCTTGGGTTCGATTACTAAACAATTCGATTGGATTCGCCGAGATCAAATCGAATATCAGGATAACGATCGCTACGTTAGCTGACAAATAATGTTTCCAGCGATTGTGCGTTCGTGTGTATGGCAACTGTCGTTAAATTACCCGCTGTTTTGGTAACACGAAAGTCACAAAGATCCGAAAACAGAATCGAAAGAGTTCTTCATACTTCTTGGTCGCTTCCGCGCGCGCAAACTGCATACAGCAAAATAACGAATTTATTTACAGCACTATAAAATGCGCTTTGTTTCTAGTGTTTTTTTTTCTAATTGAATTTAAAACTCATTTACGGCGCATGCCCGAAAGTTAACGATATAACCAACCAACCAACCAACCAAGTCAAAAGTCAACCATCGCTATAACTCGTTCATTGCGCATGCGCGTATTCTCGAGTTAAAAAGTAAAGTCATTAACTACTGTGATACTAGGGAAATTTGGAAAGTATTTTGGTATGTTTTGTCTACTTTAAAATCGTTTTTGCACTGAACAAGCCTTCCATTTGAATGAAGCAATAGTAGTGCAACAGAATTGTGAATTTTTAGCTCTAAGGAAAACCAATAACCACAAAACGTTTAACAACAATTTATTAAATGAAAGAAATGTGATGGCATATTTCGAGCCTGGTGAATGAATGAGAATGATGATTATTCTAGAAAGTGACGCAGGCATACTCGGAAAAAAGAAATCCGAGTGCTCCTATTGTGCGCCAATAGTTTATCGGAAAACTCGTCGATAACACTTTGTTTGTTGCAATTTGTCTATCTGTTGGATACTTAGCAAAATTGTTTTTATAACGCAGACTTTAACATTCTTTAACCTATCTGATGGTGTTCTGTTGTGAATTAATTTAATTGGGGCTCATTGGCAGGTTCCATGTAATAT
This sequence comes from Pavona decussata, assembly GCF_977016875.1. NCBI lineage: Eukaryota > Metazoa > Cnidaria > Anthozoa > Scleractinia > Agariciidae > Pavona > Pavona decussata. The sequence goes on from NW_028145590.1 coordinate 1,656,469, forward strand.
ATCAAAAAAAAGGTATCCAATTGCATACTTGTGTCTGTTGCTAGGCCGTTGTTTTTATATTGAATTATTGTAATCAGCATCGTCTAATTTAGAATTGCTGAATTTGTACTAAAGAGCTAGGCCAGGAACTGTCTTGAGAGGATTACTGTTGAGAGAGTATTGTTGCAAAAAGGGCTTAGTCTTCGTACGGGGTGAATATATTCTTATTGTAGTGATTTATAATGGTAATTAATCACGAGTATGATTACGGACAGAATTGGACGACACGGGGAATAAATAGAGGACAACAATTGAGTTAAGTGCGTGCAAATGACGCGTACTCTCCGATTCCACTAGGCATGACGCGAAAACTGTCCAATTAATGCTCAAATAGGGCCTGCTGATAACCAATCAGATTCGAGAATTCTGTTATAGTTATCATTAGTAAGATAATTACCATTCTGATTATAAATATGCACACAAGTAAGGAACATTGATCAACAATAAACGAGGAATGTAGAATAAAACCCTTTTATTAGAGAGAAACTGATAGCTGTACAGAAAACATATGTATAATTTGTATTTTTATTGCGAGACATCGCTTAATATTCAGGGGAATGTACCATACTTTCAATGATTTATTTAACAATCATGCAAGTAAAATGGTAGTGAAAAATATTGAAAATGGAATGTCCGCTAAACATAACAGCAGATCATGGGCTAAGCCATAGTCTTACATAGAGAAAAGAAAAAATACGTGTTCCAACAAATTAGATTGTAAATCAAGCGAACTGGAACAGTTCAATAGTGTGCCGGTAAGTGGAACTAGAATGGGTACATGAAAACCTTCAGTTACTATCATAATTGTGTACTAAACACAATTTAAGAAACTGACCTTACAGTGAGTTTCCGTTATTGCTGACAAAAAAAAACTTGGGTATAATATATACAATGTTACACCTATTTCTTTAAAAATTTCTTTAGAAATGTTAACCAAGCAAGCTGAGATACTTGAAAGATATAAACTAAAACGTACAGCATACATTATGGAAGGACACTTTCTGACGCTACATCACCTTATTTATTTTTTCTTAAAATCATTTTCCTATTGCCAAAAGTTTCCAATTCATGAATTTTTCAGAAGCGATGTTTTACAAAAATTATTTGACATCGGATTTCCATACAAAAGACTGTTATTACAAGACGTCTTTGCCTACTCGTCAAAATGGCGTCTAAAACCGTTATAAGGCCTATTCATTGAACAGAGTGTTACGCTGTTTTGCATTCTCTTTGTTTGACTGCATGACGTAAGTTGCATTAACTTCCTTGATGAAGGTCACGTATGAGACTTAAAAACAAGATGGACGACATGCGGGCAAGATGTCTTGGAAAGTGCCTTGCCTTTGCATTCATCGTCATTGGGGTGGCATGGCTGCTTCTTATCATAGTCTTAGATTACTTTAAAAATAACACTTTCCATATTGTATTGCACGTTGTGAGCGGCATATGGGTAAGTGTACTGTTTATTGCTGACAGAGCGTGAGGCTAGTACTACAGTTGTTTTACCAGATAATTTAAATATGGATCTTAAGCAACAACGATGTCGACGGCAACGAGAATGGCACAAAACAAAAGGTTTAATGAGCAAAAATCAATAGCTTTGTACGTGCTTGTGTTTTTGTAAATTTCTTTGCCGTCCTCTGCGCAACAACAGCGTGAAATGACCAAAATTCAAGATATTTTGGAGAATGCCGGAGCACACGACGGCGAATTTTTCATTCTCTGTCTTAACTTTAACACCGTTCCTACCAATTCTGTTCCAGAATACTTCGGCCGCACTGTACAAGTTGAACGAACTAGAATAATTGCGAATCAGTAGAAATAACGCGAAGTTATGTTTTCAAGTGACGCTTTCGTTGCCGTCGCCGTCATTATAATAATGACCAAAGATTATGTTATGCGGTTACAAACTTTGTTGACATATCGTACTCTGATAGCCAGAGTTTCATTACTAAATATTGAGGTTTTGTTAACTGTGGACAAGAGTAGCCAACGAGAAAATTTTCAGAATTGATTTATAATTGCCTGAAACGGTTACTGGACATCTAATAAGGGATTTAAGGTTAATAATTAAACAACCGTGGGAAAATATTATCCGCTCTTCACAGCCAGCTAGCTGTTGATGCCTAATTCCAGTTGTCAGCCAGGATCCCTTTCGATGATGCCCTTTCCCAGCCAGCGCTACTTATGTAAAGCGGATTGGTATTGTGTAGATTGGGAAAGATTCTCGCACAGCCTCAGCTTACATTTATAATTTATACAGGCGCTGCTGTCAAGCTATACATAAACAGGAAGCATATTATTAATAATTATAGTCTGAGTAAGCGGCGGAAAATGCATACATAATATTTCTGTGTATTGCTGTGCGGAATAATAACGCGGTCGTCTGCTTCAACTTATTTATAGAATGCATTATATAATATCTTGCCAGTACAACCAGTCAGCAGTTTAGGTGTTTATTGCCTTAAATGTAGTTTTTAATTCATACGTGTATATGGCACTCGTGATATACATAAATTAACAACCACTTTCAAGGTATTAATTTTATCTGACTGATTACATATGCTATCATTAGTTAACATTGTTATATGTATATAAATCCTGTTTTCAAGACGACAAAAGCTACCTAATTAGTATTTTCACAGCCGCTAAAAAACAGACGTTTTCATTGCCTTCGCGATTTCTCGTGACTTGAGAAACCTATTTCAGTAACGATTAATTGCTTTTATTATTTTCTTTGGTTTCGTTGACGACGATGTTTGAATGACGTAATTATAAAAAGTCGTAGTAGCCAGACCCTGACCAAAACCAATTGGCCCGGAACGAAGCCCCATTAGTCCTATAGAAAACAATAAAAACAACAAAAAAGGAAAACAAACCAAGAAACAAACAAAAAGAAAGACACTGATACGATTGTTTGACATAAAAACGAGAACTCTGGCTTTCGCTAAATGGGAAAAAAGTCCTTACCAAAAATATCTCACGCTAAGTGCTCGCGCGGCTAACACGCTAAAATACAGCAATGAGGAATAGAAAGCTAGAAATGGCAACGTAAACAAAAAAACAAGAACGAATTGTGCAGAACAGTCACCAACGTACCTGAGTCTACGTAGCGTCAATATGCCATAAGGCGTGACCTAGACTTAACCTTTGTATGCTGTTTTGCAGAATTGCGTTACAGGTATGCTGTGTATTGCCATAAAAAAGGAAAGAACGGAAAACGGCCACTCCTTTGTGAGTTTAAAATGTAAATTTATATTAACATAAAGTTTTCTTATGTAAATACTAGATACTATCGTATAATTATTTGTCTATTTACTTTTGGTGACTGTTTAAACTATATTGGTTTAAGGCAAGATCACGCTGGAGTAAATTTATTTGTTTAGGAAATAAATTAATAAAAACATGACGTAAAATAAACGCGACGTTTTCTGAATAAATTCGCAATAATTTCTATTCTTTAAGTTGGTTTACTACTGTGGCCGATCTATCCAGGAGTTAATGTCGTAGGGGCCGCTCTTTAATTCAGAAAGAAAAAGTAAAATTAAGTATCGTGCGTTTCACTCTCCATTAAATCATTAATGTAAATGGTCATTTTAGGTTGTTGTTTTAGAAAAGACGGGAAGAGGGCCATTTAAACGGTTTCAACTTTTGACCTGTCGATACGGGCTCGAACAGGAACCTCTTGGCAAACATAACGATCAACCTTTGTTCAGGCTGTCGGCCATTCTTTCTACACACACAACTCATGTGCATGTGCAACACCGCTGACCAATTACAACAGTCCTACCAACATCCCCATTTTCAAAAGAAGCTATTTGTTACGAAAAATTGTTGCGTGACCGTATGCTAATTTAGTCTAGAATATTCTCGCATATTTAATTAGTTTTGCATCATAGTGACTAAGCAGTTTCTGAAGCCGTTTACGTATGATCCCGTAAATAGATTTATATTGTAATGTTACTTTATTTAGTTGCGCCGGAAAGTTCTAGAATCTTACGCTCATTAGTATATAAGGAAATCGGTTTAGCTTTTAGAGAGGTTGTTGTTTATGAGAAGAGGTCGCGTGTATATTTGGCAGAGGCCGTGTTTATTCAAGTGTGACAGAGGTCGCGTGTATATTTGGCAGAGGCCGTGTTTATTCAAGTGTGACAGAGGTCGAACTGTAATTTACAAGCCTAGAGTGTGCTTGTTGTGAAGTTTTGTGTTGAATTTGCTACGCTCATTTGGAATAAATAACCTTGTTGTTGTTCCGACAACCCTGCGTTCTGTTTAGACTACGAACTATTCGCCACTCACAAAACGAACTCGTAACATTGGGGGCCTGTCGCTGGAGAGTGGAATTCAAGGAACTGTTTGTTGTCTACCGATAACCAGGAAAGGATCGCAACTCGGAAGGAAGTAACTGTGCCGTGGAAACAAGTGGTAGCAAGTGAAAGAGCCTTGGAATTCTAACGCTGTCAAATGGAGAAACTTATGCAACTTGGTAAGGAGTTTGGACTGGAAGGTGAAAAGCTACTCGAATTTGTGCGTGAACAATAGAAGTTGGAAGAAGAGAAAGAAGAAAAGCAAAGACGTGAGGAAGAAGAGAGAGCAGAAAAACAAAGGCAGTTAGTAAAGGAGCAGAAGCTCGAGGAAGAAGAGAGAGCAGAAAGGCAAAGACGTGAGGAAGAAGAGAGAGCAGAAAGGCAGAGACGTGAGGAAGAAGAGAGGGAACAGAGACGCAGACGCCAGGATGAAGAAAGGGAAGCGAGACGTCAGGAAAGAGAAATTAGGAAATTACAACATGAAGCTGACCTCATGAGACAGAAGGAAATTGCTGAGGCCGCCAAGAGAGAACATGAGTTGGAACTTGCTAGGTTAGCAGCAACGAATGGTGATGGTCGTACCGCAGAGAGAGATGATAGAGCTAAAGCGCCGAAACTTCCAGCGTTCGTGGATGGTAAAGATGATTTGGACGCATATTTGCAGAGGTTCGAGAGATTTGCAGATACAGCCAAGTGGCATAGAACTGGATGGGCATCAAAGCTCAGTGCTCTGTTGTCTGGACGAGCACTCGAAGTGTACTCACGCCTATCTGAAGAAGCAGCTAGAGATTACGGTAAAGTCAAGATTGCGCTGATGAAGAGATATGATCTCACAGAAGACGGCTATCGTCGTAAATTCAGAGCGTCTAAGCCGGAAGTTGACGAAAGTCCGGACCAGTTTATCGTGCGACTGGACAGGTACCTGTTACGGTGGCTAGAGCTTTCGGATACTGAGCGAACCTTTGACGGTCTAAAGGACTTGATAGTGAAAGAACAGTTTATTGACTCCTGCCCTAAGGATTTGGCCATTCACCTACGAGAAAGGGCACCTGAGACCCTAGCACAGATTGCGAAGATCGCTGACCAGTACTTAGAGGCCCATGGTAAGCATTTGTTTAGCCCAGTGAGCAGAAAGCCGGTATTACCGCCTGAGAGGGAGGAAGCCAAGAACACACAGTCTAATTCAACAGCCCTCCAGTGCTTTAGGTGTAACGCTCGTGGTCATAGAGCCGCCAACTGCCCAACCATAGGAAAAAGGTGTTTTCTGTGTGGCAAGCAAGGACACGAAGCTAGAAACTGTCGATCAGGTGGACGGAGATCCGGAGGACAAAGTAAGGATGGTAACCCTGTGCAACGTGGTCAAGTGAGCGCCAGTTGCCTAGTTCAGCAGACTGAGAGTAAACCCACAGCGGAAGAAGTTAAGTCCTGTATTAAAGATGAGAAGCTGCTGTTAGCCTGTGGTAAGAAGATTCCATTATTGAGTAGCGCCTGTGTTGAACCTTTGTCTGGAGTGAGAAGTAAAATGCCTGTAGTGAAAGGTAGAGTTGGAGAGAAGTCTGTTGATGTCCTGAGAGACACTGGCTGTAGCGGAATAGTAGTAAAGAAGGATCTTGTGTCTGAGGATCAGTTCACTGGCGAATTTAATGTTATGCTGCTCATCGACAACACGGCAAGGAAAGTGCCCATTGCAAAGATTGGCGTTGATACACCTTATCTCAAGGGCCAAGTGGAGGCGCAGTGTCTTCCCGATGCTGTTTATGATTTAATTGTTGGTAATGTACCAGGCGCGAGAGCTGCTGACGACCCGGATCCGAGCTGGCAAGATCATGTGCAAGAGGCGTGTGCTGTAACCACGAGAGGTCAAGCAAAGAAGGCCGGAGAACGTATCCCATTGAAGGTACCGAGTACTAAAGAAAGTCCTGTAGTTGATAGAGAAAAGCTCAAACAAATGCAAAATGATGACGAGAGCTTACAAAAATATTGGGAGCGAAATGATGTAGTTGTGAGAGGCCAGGCTGAGATTTCATTTGAAGTGAAAGGTGGAGTTTTGTACCGCGTCTACAAACACCCTTACGTGAATAATGGTAAACCCCTGAAGCAAGTTATGGTTCCTGTGCAGCTGAGAAGTCGGATCATGGAACTAGCTCACGGATCGCTCATGGGAGGACACATGGGAATAAAGAAGACGGCTGATAAGATTCAAAGCGCATTCTATTGGCCAGGTATTCAAGGGGACGTGACTCGTTACTGCAAGTCATGTGATGTATGTCAGAAGACGGTTAACAAGGGTTCTGTACCGAAGGTTCCCCTGGAGAAGATGCCATTAATTGACAAGCCGTTCAAGAGAGTAGCAATCGATCTGGTTGGGCCTATTGGCCCCCCGAGTGAAGACGGTGATAGATACATATTGACATTGGTCGACTTTGCAACCCGTTATCCTGAAGCTGTCCCACTCAAAAACATTGATACGGAGACTGTGGCGGAAGCGTTGGTGGATATCTTCAGTCGTTTAGGAGTGCCTGAAGAGATCTTGAGTGACCTCGGCACGCAATTTGTATCTGAGTGTATGAAGGAAGTGACACGGTTGTTGAGCATTAAACAGCTCACTACGACTCCTTATCACCTTATGTGTAATGGCCTGACGGAGAAGTTTAATGGAACCATGAAGAGTATGTTAAAGAGATTGTGCAGCGAGCAGCCGAGACAGTGGAATCGTTATATCAACGCTTTATTGTTTGCATATCGTGAAGTTCCTCAGGAGTCTACTGGTTTCTCGCCGTTTGAGTTGCTGTATGGAAGAGCTGTCAGAGGGCCGATGTTTATTCTTAAAGAGCTCTGGACGAAAGAGTTGGAGGAACCTGAAGTAAAGAACAGCTACCAGTATGTGTTTGAGCTACGTGAGAAGCTGGAAGATACTCTCAAGCTTGCGCATACTGAACTTCAGAAAGCCCAGCACAAAGGCAAGCATTACTACGATCGTAAGGCTAAAGTCAGAAGGTTTGCACAAGGAGATAAAGTATTAATACTGCTACCGACCGACCATAACAAGCTTCTAATGCAGTGGAAAGGTCCATTTGAGGTTAGTGCAGTAGTGGGTCTCAACGATTATAAAGTGTGTGTCAAAGGAAAGGAGAGAGTTTACCCTGCCAACCTACTAAAGAAGTATTTTGAACGAGAGGATTCTGTACCCGTGGGAGCAGTGGCTGTCGAAGTGAACGCTGACACTAGTAAGAGCGGACATGCTGAAAGTGAAGCAGAAGAAGTTGATCCTGTGGATGGTGTTGATTTTTTAGAAATTGGTGGATATGTTGCTAAAGAGTCGATCAAAGATGTGGCTACAGGAGATAACCTTACTGATGAGCAAAGAGCAGAGTTCAAAGACCTTGCAAGTCAGTTTCAAAGCTTGTTTACAGAAGCTCCAGGTACTACAAGTTTGGCTCAACATCATATAAAACTTACATCCGATCAACCAGTCAGATCAAGACCTTACCCAGTACCGTATAGCCTGAGAGAATCGCTGAAGAAGGATATTACAGACATGATGAAGATGGGAGTTATAAGAGAGTCAAGTTCACCATATGCCTCACCTGTCGTGGTTGTTAAGAAAAAAGACAACACAAATAGGATATGCGTGGACTACCGGAAGTTGAACAAATTAACTGTGTTTGACCCTGAACCTATGCCGACTGCCGAGCATTTGTTCCAGAAGTTGAATGGTGACAAGTATTTCACAAGAACTGATTTGAGTAAGGGCTACTGGCAAATTTCTATCCCTGAGGAAGACATACCAAAGACCGCTTTTGTGACGCCTGACGGATCATACGAATTCCTGAAGATGCCGTTTGGTATGATCAACTCCGCAGCGACCTTAAAGAGAGCCATGAAGAAGCTATTGCATGGAATGGATAACGTAGAGTTTTACTGGGATGATATTTTGGTTCACACCCGTACGTGGGAAGAACACATCAAGATATTACAAGAATTGTTTACACGATTATTAGCAGCTGGAATGACCATAAGACCGACTAAATGTCTTTTTGGAGTTAACGCTGTTGACTTTCTCGGTCACCGTTTGGAGGGAGGTTTAATTGGTCTTCATCAAGACAACGTGACAAAGATTAGAGATGCTCCAAGACCTACTACAAAGAAGCAGATAAGATTGTTCATGGGTTTAGCCGGATATTATCGAGATTTTATTCCCAACTTCGCAGCCTTAGCTGCCCCGCTGACAGACCTCACGCGCAAAGGTCAACCGAACAAAGTCGAATGGGTCGAGGCACAAGAGAAAGCCTATCAGAGTATTAAGGCCCTCCTCACAAAAGAACCAATCCTGCGGCTGCCAGATCCAGAGAAAACCTACTTTCTGCGGACTGATGCCTCCGACAGTGGTATTGGTGCTGTACTAATGCAGGAACATGATGGCAAGCTGTTCCCCGTTTGCTACGGTAGCAAGAAATTATCAAGTGCGGAGCGTAATTACTCAACCATTGAGAAAGAGTGTTTAGCCATTGTGTGGGGATTCAAAAGGTTTCACCTGTATTTATACGGAGTTCCCTTTGTACTGCAAACTGATCACGAACCGCTGAAGTATATCAACAGTGCGAAGTTCGCTAATGGAATGGCTAAATGAATGCGTTGGGCTATGTTTCTTCAGAGCTACAACTTTAGAGTTGAGGCTATCAAGGGATCCGAGAATGTAGGAGCAGATTATCTGAGCAGAGTAGAGGAATAACTTTTGAGACATTGGACTACCTCCTCTCTTTGCACTATTTAATTAATTTTTCGTTGTTAGTAGAAATTTAAGAAATTTCTTCTCAAGAGGGGGTTATGTTACGAAAAATTGTTGCGTGACCGTATGCTAATTTAGTCTAGAATATTCTCGCATATTTAATTAGTTTTGCATCATAGTGACTAAGCAGTTTCTGAAGCCGTTTACGTATGATCCCGTAAATAGATTTATATTGTAATGTTACTTTATTTAGTTGCGCCGGAAAGTTCTAGAATCTTACGCTCATTAGTATATAAGGAAATCGGTTTAGCTTTTAGAGAGGTTGTTGTTTATGAGAAGAGGTCGCGTGTATATTTGGCAGAGGCCGTGTTTATTCAAGTGTGACAGAGGTCGCGTGTATATTTGGCAGAGGCCGTGTTTATTCAAGTGTGACAGAGGTCGAACTGTAATTTACAAGCCTAGAGTGTGCTTGTTGTGAAGTTTTGTGTTGAATTTGCTACGCTCATTTGGAATAAATAACCTTGTTGTTGTTCCGACAACCCTGCGTTCTGTTTAGACTACGAACTATTCGCCACTCACAAAACGAACTCGTAACACTATTAACGCCTTAATATGTTTCTGTACAAAAAATAAATAATAATAATAATAATAATAATAATAATAATAATAATAATAATAATAATAATAATAAATTCTTACAGGAACAAGCAACGTTCGTTAACAATCCGAGTTTTGTCTCGCTCAGCATTTTCGAGCATTAACTATTCACTATCAAAGATCTAGCCTCTGCGGTGGGCAGATTGGTCGACCATATCGAGACTTTTACATTGGACTTCCAACTGGTGAAAGTGTGGATCCAGCAGAATGATCAGTGGTTCCACCTTTCACCACGGTGCTTATCATTGAGTTTACGATAAACGAATTGCCCAGGAACCAACGGCACTAGCTCCTTACTCGCAGTTTTGTCATAGTGGGATTTTGCTTTAGCTCTTCTGTCAAGATGCTCATTGCGCACCACTGTCACTGTTGGCACAGACTGGCGAAAAAATGATTCAGAGACGGGCAGACTTGACTTTGTTCGACGACAAGGAAACTTCTGTGCTGGGGAGAAGGTCATACCCTGAGGCGCTCTATTTCTATTTTCTAGGAGACCAGTAAGAAGGTCAGACTTTTTCAGCATCTTTTTAGCTTCTTTTACCGCGGATTCGCTTTACCTGTGCTCTCGCATAATACGGCGATCGGGTGATCAACTGAAAATCATAAGCCTTGGCAAAATTCTCAATCTCTTGAGAGACATATTGGTGCCCATTATCTGACAGAAACCTATCCGGAACACCATAGCGGGCGAGGTGTACTTTTGTAATTGAAACAACATGTGCAGCACTAATGTCCTCTTTTAGCAGGTCAACTTCAAACCAGTCACTGTAGTGGTTTACAGTAACAGCATACCACCGTCCTCCTTTCTTGAACAGGTCTTGTGAGATAAACTTCCAAGGACCATGGGAATTTCATGAGACAACATCGGTTCTTTCAGCAGTGATGTGTGCCAACTGTTCTGTGTGTGTGCTAGCACACACAAAGCAGTTGGCACTTTCTTGAAGAATCGCCGCTCGCATTCCAATCCAATACATCACTTCTCGGGCGCGACGCATCATACTTTAACCACCCTTGTGGTATCTCACCATAGTAGAATGTAATTGTAGGGAAATGACGACCTTATGGGACTTGTAAAAAACACCATGATATGAAACATGGGATTTGTAAGGTGGCCAATCATGAGCCACAAACTGACAAAAGACAGACAGCGTACGGTCACCTTGTGTTGCCACTCTGATTTCCTCTAAGGTACTTGGTTGCATTTCAAGGGAATCTAGCTCTAGGAAATCAAGTTCTGCACTAAACAACTCTTTAGTATCTCCTAAGTAACACTGAAACACTTCCTCTTGGGTGCCAGAGGGTGCAGGCTGCTTCAAAGCAGCTCTTGACAAAGTATCTGCCAAGTACATGTACTTGTTCTTCTTGTACACCACCGTGAACTTGAATGGCTGAAGCTGAAGCATCGTGCGCTGAAAGCGCTTAGGGGCACTACTCAACGGTTTCTTGAAGATAGTTTCAAGCGGTTGGTGGTCTGAATGGACTACAACATCTTGTTTGCTATACAGCTACTGGTAGAACTTAGTGCATGCTTCTTTAATGGCCAAACACTCTTTTCAATAGCATAGTTTATTTCAGTGGCTCACAATGTGGAGCTGATGAAAGGCACAGGTTGTCCCCAAGCCCTTGCCACTGGCATCTACCTGAAGGCTTGGTCATGCCACGAGGACCACGACCAGACTGCGTTGACGTGCGTTAGCTCTGTAAGTGGCTTAAAATTTTCAGCAAGATTTGGTGTGAACCGTGACAAAAAGTTGCACATACCCACGAAACGGGGCTGGTGCACCATATACCAAGTCACCAGTGACGTCACTCCTTAACGAGAGACTGATGATTGGTGGTCTAACGGATCGGCGGCTCGTTAGTTCAATGGATCGTTGCTTCGGTGGATCGTTGGTTCGATAGATCGTTGGTCCGATAGATCGTTGGTTCGATAGATCGTTGGTCCGGTAGATCGTTGGTTCGGTGGATCGTTGGTTCGATAGATCGTTGGTTCGGTGGATCTTTGGTTCGGTGGTTCGTTGGTTCGATAGATCGTTGGTTCGGTGGATCGTTGGTTCGTTGGTTCGATAGATCGTTGGTTCGGTGGATCTTTGGTTCGGTGGTTCGTTGGTTCGATAGATCGTTGGTTCGGTGGATCGTTGGTTCGTTGGTTCGATAGATCGTTGGTTCGGTGGATCGTTTGATCGTTGGACCGTTGGTTCGATGGTTCGATGGCTCGATGTCACACAAAAGAGCACATACTTGACGTATTGAATACTTCCGCTGATCAATTGTACGGTGGATCTGTCCTCTTCCCGTCGATTCCCGCCAAATTCAAGCGCTTTTGTCGCAGGTAGGTTGTGTTTGCTCGTTTAAGACATATTTCTTGTCGATCTTTTGTTTGTTGTGCCTCGAAGGGGACCTTTTAGTTAACTTTTTTCACCATTATAACTTTACGAGGCAACTAAGCAGTATCAGTGTATTTTTGTGCCCTTTTTAACGTATCGTACATCGAAACGTGACTTATCGTAGCGGAATGCGAATATCGTCCATCTGCCTCTGGTTGTAAAAGCCAAAGGAGTGAAAATTATACAACTATAATAGTAATCAAAATGAGCAAATAATGATTTCTACTTAGTTGAATTTTATTTGACTGCGCCTAAAAAATATTGTATTAGTACGAATCCGAGCACATCCACAGGGCACTAAGTTCAGTCTGCCAGGGAGGGGGGTCGGGGATGGTACTCTGAATATTTTTGGGTAGGGGTCTCAAATACCCTTACCCTGACCATATTCAGCTGCATATTATGACCCTTCCGTATATCTAGACAAGATGCCAACAATTCCTTCCCTTTTCGAGGCTAGAGCAAATATCTATGATTTTCATATCTATCCAAGTCTTACCTGTTGAAACACCCTACCCTTCATGCCAGCACATACCTATATAGCTTATATGGGAGTGTACCCCCCCCCCCCCCCCTTCAGGATAGAGTGCTGTCAAACTTTATGTACAAGCAATGCTACAGGTGCAGACTTATTTGTAAATTTCAAATCATAATGCAAGTTGATGGAGATTAATTATTGTTGGTTCCATGACTCTCACAGGGAATATAGTCATTGAATATCCTTTTAGATAACAATGTTTTTAAAGTATATATTTTGTCAAATCTATAATAATAATATGCAAAATTTTGTTGATAGGTATGGAGGAAATAAACAGCATCGACGACCTTGTGTCAAAAGTCATGAATGTTTCCCTTCCATGGGAAGATTTCTGCCCGGCAGAAATCACTGAGTGGCTAGATGTATTCTCGCGTGCTCATGGCACCAGAAAAGAATTAGTATTTTTCGGAGTACTATCCACCATTGGTGCCCTTTTGGGCAAATCTGAGTTAAAGCTGTTTTCCACATACAAGGAGAGAGCGAACCTCTTCTTTGTAGCCCTTGCACCATCAGGGGCAGGAAAAACTCCAGCAGCCCAAATAAACTGCAGTAACCCAATTGTGAAATATCTTGAGCCTAAGATTGGAAGTGAAAAGCAGTTGTTGGTAGACAACTCCTCTTCATCCGGACTGTTTAACTACTTTTTAAATGAACAGTCGGTACCAATAATGTGTATCGATGAGTGCCAAGCATTCTTCAGTAAAATGGTTTACCCTTCTAAGGGTGTCAACGATCAGGCACTCACTATGGAGCGTGTCTGTAAACTTTATGACGGAGATGCCTGGTATTGTGTAAAAGGCAGCAAGGGGAAAAGAAGTGGAACACAGTTTGCAGCTTTGTCCCTTATTGGGTACACGACCCCAAAGTTATTCCTGAAGAAAATCTGGGGAAAGGCTGTGGACAGTAAAAATGGGTTCGCGGACAGATTTCTGCTGTATTGCTGCGACCGAGAAAATGTTTCAATTGAAGAGAAAGAAAGTTTCTCAGAAAGGCTGGATGAATTTCCAGTTACATCATTAGATGTTGTCTACGAGAAAATTTATGCCGAGCACAACACTTCGGACCATGCAGAGTATAAACTTAGCCAGTCCGCGAAAGAATGCTATCAGAAGTTTGCCAGGGCAACTCCAGAAAGTGGCACAGAGAAATCAAACTCCAAAGCTGGGAAAAATGTTTTAAAGTTGGCTCTTGTGCTCCATGTTTTCTACGACCGCCTCAGGAAAGCCCTGGATTCCTCTGTTGGTACGACACCCAGAGTTATCACAGAGGACCTAATGAAGAAGGCAATCAGTCTATGTTCAACACTTTCACATGTCAAGGCATTGATGGATCTGGTAAGGATTTCACTGACAGTTCAATAGCAATATTATTCTAATCATATAGTTCAATAAAATATCCATACCTCCCTATAGAAGGTGTTAACCCACTCATCTTTAAAGTACGATGAGGCTTCTTACATTTCTTTATCATTTGTATCTTAAAAAAACCTTGGAATTTCCACTCTCTTCTTTTTTTTTTGGGGGGGGGAGGGGGGAGGTGGGGAGTATGGAGCTAACACCCCTTTGTATTTGACAAGAATGCTAAGTTCTGAACTTAGAGCACTTCAGTATTTCTTGTAGGTTGCTGATGTACTGTATTATTGTAGTCATACAGGGTACAAAGAAGGGCCAGTGGATTTTGCTGTCAGGCTTGGGGATTTTACCCATCTTCTTGCCCAAAGGGCAAGTGAAAGTTTTTTGGGGAAGTTTCTTAAGGAATTAATTCGGTCAAGCTGGAAAATGGAACTTCTTTGACAGTATTACATTGTGTGGTCCAGGAATAATCATACCTCCCCCATGGAAGGTGTTTTCTTTTGAACCTCCCACCCCCTGGAATTTCCAGTTCAGCTTCATACTTTTCCTTAAACAATTTGGCTGTTGTGACCCCCCCCCCCCCCCTCCCCTTGGAATTTCCATTGACCTTCCATGAGGAGAGTATGGATATTTGTGGGAACCACACATTTGTATTGTAAGTTTCCATATAAGCAACAACAACCTTTATTGACTCTTTAAACTGAATTTTTTTTTATTTTATTTGTAAATAACATCAAGAGAGTCTAGGGGGTAAAAGATCCACATTTAATTTTCGCGTTAGCCCCCATACCTGTTTATACTATTATTTTTTTTTTAAAAAGAGAAGAAGCAGAACATGGAGCTGTAAGAGATGAAACTGGAAACATGGATTTTAAATTAATATGCGGGCCACATTTTGATTAAAAAAAAAATCACTCCTTGGAAGAAGTATAATTGTATGAATTGGATGTATGGAGACCCTGTTAAAATACAAGCCTTTATGTTTGTGTTGTATTTTTTTGGGAAGTAGAGCCTACAACGACACTCTTATGCTTTTATTCAGGCCAACTGTACTTGGGTAATAGGTCCCCTGAGCTGGCCGGTCCACCCTTTTTACCTTTTTTTTTTTTTAAGTTTTTTTATCATGATGATGATCATCAGTAGTAGTTATTCTCCATTACAATTAATATCATTACGATTTTAGGCTGCCACACTGAAGGAAGGGGAGCACACTATTCGAACTGGTGCATCAGCTGATGAAATAAAGCAGAGGGTTTTAGGTGAAACAGCTGACATGTTCACGACAGCGAAGAGAGTATACACCAGTTTCTCTTCAATTCGTCGCCCATCACCTTCTTTTGTAGTTGACCAGTTCAATGAATTGGAGAGAGAGGGTCTTGGAGTTTTTAAGAACATCCACCGTTCTAAAGTCTTTTTCAAGAAGGTACCTGAATTATTCATCAACGAAGAATACAAGCTTGGTAAACACAATACCACATTCCAGACTTACAAACAATTCTTTGAGAAAACTGATGAATTCTATGACGACAATCAGCGCCTGGAGCTCGTAAGGCAGTACCCATGGAAAGAGGATGCCCAAAGGTGGAAATACCTCCCTGTCCCTGAACTAACCCAACAGCAATAAGATTTAGTGCCCCTTTAGTCTGAAACACTAAAGTATGGTTGTTGACATTATCATCAAAAATTATAAATATATAATAATACTGCTCCCATAAATACTTGCATCTGATTGGCCGACAGTAGAACAATTTATCATTGTATCACTGCTGAACAATTGAAAATTAATTGTATGACTGTCGTTCAGAGTTTCGCGCCAAAAACGGCGGCTGCACCACTGTCACAACTAGTTTCTAGTCTACTTCAAGGGTATTCATTTTGAGAAATTGTCATAAAGGCTAGATTTTAAGTTGACTCATAAAATCAAAGTAAACTCATCATCATCAACTTTCAAAGCCAAAGTAAGCAAATCAATACAAAAAGACCGCCTGGCACATTTTTTAATCTGTTTAAACCTGATCTTGCTGTGCTCGATTGGATGCTTGTATTTATGGTAGCATTATTATCAATAGGAGAACTGTACTTTTTCTCAAAACAATTAGGGATTAATTGTAGTCATGAACAAATTGGTCTGATCTTTTTACTCATACAATTAATCCCTAAAAATTTTTATTATTGTTTCTCGAATAGATCGTTTTCCTATACAAATTGATTTTCAAATTATATTCTTCACAAAAATTGATGATGCTTCACCATTATTTAAAATAAATATGAAATTTTAAAACCTTGCCCATGCAACATTTACTTTCATGGTGAAAACATATTTGTTTTAATCACAATTATCATTGTTACCCCCTTGCTTATCATGTTTTGTTTATCGTGTTGAAGATGTTTCAAAATTGTTAGGGTTGTCAGTGGCACTGCCATTGTTATAATAACTACATTTATTTCAGATAATTATAAATTCTTAAATTCTATAATAAAAACTATTGTATAGCTATATGAGCTGGAACAAAATAATAAACATTTATATGTTAAACTAAAATCACTACATTTCAGATTACCGGTATTATAAGTTCTTAATTTTTATTTATATGTATGTTCTCTGAATTTCAATCTATAGTTATTAATAGAAATTATTATTATAATAAAAATTATTGTATGACTACATGAACTGGAACAAAATAATGAACATTTAATATATGTTACACTAAAATTAGATTATTATATAAATTATCAAAATAATAAACATTGATATTACGAGGAATATACATGTGGTAGTTTATTTCAACTGTGTTATCATGAACAAGCCATAGTCAACTGACACATCCTTAAAAAAATCATGGAATTCCCTGCTTTTCATGAACAATCTATAAAATTCAAACGATTTTTTCTTCCACATTGATTTGAATCAAATGAATACTATTGGAATCACATAATAATCATTATTAATTAATTTTTATATGGCCATGTCTCATAAGGACTGGGGACTACTGAATTGACAAATTTGATTGCCTGAAATCAATATTGACTGTGGTCTAGATCCTCCCATCCAGACCAGTTAAATTTTACGGTAAAAAAGTTGCAAACTAAAATGCCAAATATTGACTATTTTCTACTAAAAGTGCCAAAAAGCCTAAGAAGAAAAAAAAAAGAGTAAAGAGGGAGGACAAGCAAACTTTGGCAGATTTAGGTTCAGCTCATTGCCATTCCCAATCAAAAAGGTCAGCCTGTACGAACCAGTTTCATTGAACAAATTACATTGTAGTTTTCTTGTTTGGCCATATAGTAAACATCTTATTAACCGAGCTTGGTCGGTCTGTATGGGAGAATCTTGACCTCAGCCGTGAGTACAGGCCTCACTACATTCGGTATGTACTCATCTCTTAATCTCTTATGATTTTCAAGGTCCTAATAATGATTACAGTACTAAGATGTTACATTTTTTGTGTTGGCTGCATACAGGAGTTCCATTTCCTTTTTTTACTCACTTAAAGCTGCAACCTCTTTCTTCATCATGAGAGAAAAAAGGTTTTTTTCTCTGATGATCTTGTCCACCCACCTTTTTACTTTTTCATATGAGGGAATGCTAGTGACTCCAGCAGTTGTGATAACTGGCTTAAAGAGCTTAAAAATGTTTTCATAGTCAGGAGCGGCATTTTCTTGAGATCCCATCAGGCCATTGACCAGCTGCTGAAGGACAAAAATCTCAAAGTCGCCCAGTTTTTCAGGTGCCAGTGGCTCATTCTTTCTCTCCAAGTACTCCAATGAAGACAATGTGATGTCATCATGTTTCCTTCGTTTTCTGGTCTGCCCTTCTTTGACGGCTGCATTTTTAGGTCCATATGGGTTACCACAATTAAAGCATCTACATGATGGACTGCATCCTTGCAATGCTTGAAAGCATTTGCATCGTGAACCAAAGTTGCTGCAAAATGACCTTTCTTTGTCTTTTGCACCTCCTCGTCCACAAGAACAACACTGTGTCCTGACTTTGTCTGGACTTGCCTTGTTTAAGTCTTGGCATACTGCTCTCTCTTTTGGGAATACAGGGTCATAGTGACCTTTTCCTGACTGGTTAAAGGCCACGTATAGGGGTACACTGGTGAGTGGGCTCACCCTTGGCAGCAAGGGTATCACAGGGTAGCTGACGATAGACGAGAACACTACTATTGGGAGTTTTAGTATGTTCGTCAGGGCAAGCAAAACACTGTTTCCAAGTTCATAATCGAAGATGCCTGGTTCCAAGAATGATTGTGCAGTGTCTTCCAATGAAGATTTCTCAGAACTGGTTAAAAACATGCATATTCCTCACTGTTAATCCCTAGCCATTCAACTACCACCAACTCTCTCAGTAAAATGTTCCTGTTAGAGAGGTCTTGGTTCCTGTATATGTTTAAGGACTGTAAATGTTGCTTAACTGCATCATTATCACACTCAAGCATTTTATCAAGTGCAAAGGAGATTGAAGTGAAGCAGCAGTCACCATCACCAGGAACTGACATTTTCTCAAAACCATGGTTAGATACAATTTCGTCTAGTTTTTTCTCTGCCACCAAATATTCACTCTGTTCATGACAATCAGTGTGGGAGAAAAGGAGAAGTGTTGAGGGAGCATGAATCCAGGAATATTTGTTTGCAAGTAGTGGACTTTGTTCCTTTGAGAAAGTATGTGATGTAATTTTAGTCATAGCAACAGCTCTGTTTATGATTGTTTCTTGTGATTCCATAGTTAAATTTTCATTGTCATCATCTGAATCAGATTCATAACTGGATGAGGCACTTTCCTCCTCGAGATCAATGTCGAGGTTGTCACATAACATACTTAGGCTTTCACTTTCTTCTCCAAGGGCAGAAAAACAAGGAATATTATTACCAATGCCAAACTTTTCACGAGACATTTGTTCCCCCAAAGTAAGAAATGTCTGAAACCATTGACTCACAGACTTGCATATTCTGTGTTCTCTTCCTTTTTGTTTTGCATCACAAACATTTAGTTTGTAAAATGCAGTGGTTAGAAGTGCAACTGCTAAAGCAACACCAATGCGGTCTTTCTTAAGCCATTTACGCAACCTCTTGTGGATATTCTCGTTGCGGTTTGTTCCAACTCCTGGTGGAATACCTGATAAGCAGCCCAATCTAACATGCTTCATAACTTTGTTTATTTCAGCTACAGCTTTATCTGGTAGCACCCTTAAGTCATTTACGAGCTCAGTTGACCATTTTCTCAAGAAGTCCTGCAAGTTTTTTTCTATCTTGTCTGGTGGGGGTGTTGATCTTTTCCTAGAATGTCCAAAATCATTGTCATCCCGAAAACATAATCTCAAATTTTTAATCATAGCTTGTCTGACTCCTCTCAAGTCAGCTGTAACACCTTTTCTTGGTATTTGATCCAAAATACGTTTGAGGGCGTGGAATAAATCTAGTTTGATGGGGACATTAGATCCAAATATGGCATTGATCTTTTTCTTAACAGAACAGCAATTGTCAATTATAATACCTTCCAACTCTTTTTGGGCAATTTGATGCCGTTCCTTCAGCCCAGTTAGAAGGGACTCCACTGTGTCAATAGATGTACCTCTCGCAAGCTGCCATGCAAGTACCTTATTCTCCTCATTCATGACAATAAACACGGAATTATACAGCTTGACCCACCGCTTGTTTTGCCAATAGCCAATGTTAGCAGATATTTTGAACGTGTGGTCTGCTGGTAGCCACTTACCATACTGACTAGCCATATGCTGAGTGTACATATTCTCACAGTCACTAAAAGCTCGCAAGAATGCCCTTGTGATTAACATTCTTCCAATGAAATCCTTCTTTGGATTGAAAAGGGGAAAATTAGCTGCTGCATTTTGGCGTTGTGAATAGTACAAGAAAGCTCTGCTGCAGTGGTAAGAATTGTGCAAATTCAAAAGCATGTTCTCAATGTCCTGTATACAAAGCCCAGCCTGAGTACTGCTTGAAATAAAATCAAAAAGTTCCTTTGTCATCCCAGACTTGTGAAACAGAATAAACGGAATTCTAATACCTGCCTCACGGATTGCCTTAACAGCTCAGGGTCATGTACAACAAACTGGTGATGTTTACCGCTGCAGAGATACACACATGAGACAAGAAGGACTTGCTGCTGAATCGAGAATATGGTGCGAGGCGATGTATGGGAGCTTGTTCCATCATTCCATCTCCACACGCGAAGAGACGACTGACAATATGGACAGGCTAGATCGCATTCTGTTTGGACCAGGGGATTCCATAGAATAACCGGTGGAATCATATAAGCCTCCGTGTCGTCACTGGGCGCGTGTTGCCCGCCAGATGGATAAAACACATTGCTGAAGCATCGTTTCGCAGCCGATGACTTTGAGGAAGCAATACAATTTTGTATGAACTCTCGCCACGTTTGCGGAATATTAATTGGAACTACCACCGGCAAAGAAATACTTAGAAAAAGCACGCAAAAAATGACAAAACTAAGGTTGGTGGACGCCATTTTTTGAGACCGCAAGTTAGCAAAACAATGGATTAAAACCATACGTCAAGTATGTGCTCTTTTGTGTGACATCGAGTTATCGAACCATCGAACCAACGATCCAACAATTCACCGAACCAACGATCCACCGAACCAACGATCTATCGAACCAACGAACCACCGAACCAAAGATCCACCGAACCAACGATCTATCGAACCAACGAACCAACGATCCACCGAACCAACGATCTATCGAACCAACGAACCACCGAACCAAAGATCCACCGAACCAACGATCTATCGAACCAACGATCCACCGAACCAACGATCTACCGGACCAACGATCTATCGAACCAACGATCTATCGGACCAACGATCTATCGAACCAACGATCCACCGAAGCAACGATCCATTGAACTAACGAGCCGCCGATCCGTCATCAGTCTCTCGTTAAGGAGTGACGTCACTGGTGACTTGGTATATGGTGCACCAGCCCGAAACGGTAAACCCCCTTAACATCTTGAGGTGGGTCCATGTCAACAATGGCCTGGACACCATCAGGATGTTGGGAAATGCCATTGCCACTAAGGAGATGTCCCATCCAGGTGACTTACTTGACTTTGAATTGAAATTTCTTAGGTTTAAACGTAAGGTTTACTTCTTTGCAGCGCAACATTAAGTTCCATAGGTTCATGTCATGATCCTTTTCTGCCTCCCCGACAGTTTCTCTACTTTCAAAGACTAAGATGTCATCTGCCTTGTTAACAACACCTTTCAAGCCCTCTAGCGCTTCGTTTCGCTTTCGCTGATACTCTTCTGAGCCCAAACGTCACCAAACGGCATAGGCAACAAACGGTATCTCCATACTGGGGGTATGCATGGTAGTTAAAAATGAAGAACTCTCGTCCAGCACAATGTTAGTGAATCCTTTGTACACATCCACACAGGAAAAAAATTTGGCGTTGCTCAATTTTG
Source organism: Pavona decussata (assembly GCF_977016875.1). Lineage (NCBI taxonomy): Eukaryota > Metazoa > Cnidaria > Anthozoa > Scleractinia > Agariciidae > Pavona > Pavona decussata. Next base: position 1,677,919 of record NW_028145590.1, read on the forward strand.
GCAGTAACTCGTCAACAATTGGAAAAGGCACTATTCCCAAGGAACAGGCACACGAGGAACACTAAACTGGCTGGCACTACTCACGACAGGTTTCTTTTCGGCAACAACTGCAGCAATATTTCCATCTTCACAGTTAGGTATGACTGGATCAATACTACTGGGTGGGCCTGACACAACAGATCTAAGCTCTTGTGCAGCAGTGTCCCAGAGGGTGGTGGCTGTGACGTTCCAGTCGGTAGTTTCACTGTCCTCCTGGGCACTTGACTGAAGTTGATGCACCATCATATCCTCGCTGTCCCGGACACTTGAAGCTGACAGCGACCTACTTTCTTTTATTCCAATCAGCCCCAGTTTGACAGAGTCGGATCCACTGAAGAGGGGTGGTTGTGATCCCATGACCATTTTACTCAACAGCTGAAATTCAAGAGGGTAACACTTTCCTTGAGTTTCGCAAACTAGCTCGACCTGCCGCACGGGTGTGATGATACCTCCTCCATAGGTGTGTAAAGAAGCGTGAGATGGCCGGATCAGGGAATGGACATCAAATCACTGGTCCACTGCCAGGGTATTGGTTGTCGAAGCCGTATTGAATTGAAGTGTTTTCCAAACAAAATGATTTTAGTTGCGGATAATTTGATCGCGGCAAAAACCTTCTCCTTTCTGCACTGAAAGAGCTCTCACAGAGTAAATGCCCAAAGTAAACAAGTCGTACACGTTTTGTCCACTAGCAGACCCAGATTCATCCACTGCATTCACATTCTGGAGTTTTTTTTTTTTTATGCACGTCCTGGCAACGTGCAAGTTGACTTGCTCCTGATCTCCCTGCACTTGCCTCATCAGCCTTTTCGCATCAGTGGAAGATTCATAGTTCTTAGCTATTGCAACGACAGTACAAAACGCTACAATTTATGACTCCTTCTTTGTTCCGATGACCATTAGTATTCAACGTCTTTGTAGAGTTTCATCCACTTAACCTGTAATGAGCCTGTCACGACAAGCTTGATCCTTAAAGTCCCCATATTCACAATACTTGGCTCGCTCTACTATTCGACATTCCCAGGCACTAATTGACTATCCTTCAGCTTGAAACATGCGACCCCTTTTTGTCCGCTTAGCTTGAACACTTACACTAAATCCAAATCTCTTATTGAGAGCCTGAAGAACTTTCACTTGGTTGCTATTGTCCGCGAGAGATAAACTAAGAGTCTTGTTGCTTGGGTTTATTTGTCTCTTCATCTTCGGCGGAAGCGGAGCGCGAGGTGTAGACATAAACACATCCGAATTTTTCCATTGAGCCACTCCTGCTTCGCTGCCAGAGTTATATTTGCAGCCAGCTTTCGGAACGAACCATCCCATCACCGTACAGTAATCAATGTAGTCTAAAATAAATAAGTCTAGAGCTTCTCGATCGTCTTAACCTTCTTGCATCTGAGGGACTGGAAAACCAACGGTGTGCCGCCATTACTTCAGCAAACACAACAAAATTAGAAAGAACCAACTTGACAACAAAATGGCGGGAACTTATCAAACGATTGCAATCACAGGTCGATGTCATGCAGTGTAAACAAGACAACTAAAACTCACAGTAAACTTCAGGCAAAGGTTCGTCCACTCCTAATACCATGTTGACTAGCCGTTACAGGCACGAACATGAACAACTTGGCTAACACAACGATCAAACTTTATTCAGGCTGTCGGCCATGCTTTCTACACAGACAACACACACACTCGTCATCGCTGATCAATTACAACAGTCCCACCAACAATACATTCGACCAACAAAAGATGAACGGATGTTGGGCAGATGTCGGATGAACGGAGTGTTGAAACGCTTCCAACGCAATTCAACATTTTCCGGAACAACGGAAATGTTGAATCGATGTTCAACATTTTTGTGACACTTTCAACAGTGTTGAACGACCTTTTCAAACGCCCCCGAAATTTGGTTCAGAAAAAGTGTTGAGCGCATGTTGAAGCAAACGTTGAAACCGTTTAAATGGGCCTACAAAAATGTACTAATTAAACTAAATAACGGAGGTGCAGAGCCGAACGGTGTCGAGTATAATCCGAAGATTTCTGAAGAACTTTTCGGTGATTTCTAGACTTGCTTACAAGTCGAGCCTACAGAGCGCGAAGCGCGATCGTCAGAGCTCGAGCGAGCGAGCGCGGAGCGCGAGCGAGCGAGAGCTCGACTTGTTTCCCTTGCTGGAAATCGAATCAAGTGACGTCATTTTGGCGCGAACTTTTAAGGGTGAGAAGTTGTCAAACTGTCAACTCAATGCATTCTTGTCATTTCAACTTTGGAAACGCCGACAATTGCATTGGAAAACTTTCTCAATGCGTTTCAAAACGTTGGGAATGTTTCCGAACAAAACCGAAATACGTTGAAAACCATTTAAAAATTGGGCCAACGCATTTGCAAAACATTTTTCAAACGTTGACAACGCATTTGAACAGTGAAAGGACAAGTCATTTTCTTTATCAGCCCCGCGAAACGACTGTATCGTACTACACACTGTTCATGCGAAGATTTTGTTTACATTTTGATGACTACAGAAATTTTGTCGATTCGCTTCGCGAAGATTTTTAAAATGCTTTACTTCGAATGTGCGAGTAATAATAATAATACCGGCTACTGCTAGCGCTGCTACTGCAATAATAAATTTTAAAATGAAAGCACTACACAGCATGACATGCAGAGTGCTGTCTTGACGGGAAAACCTGGAAAACAACATAAAATGTATCGGCTCTAATGAGTTTCCTATTATATACCGAACGAAATTCGGCCGTTAACTCGTTTGGGATAACGGCCGAATCCGTATCGGTATATAACAACCGAACAAGTTAACGGCCGAAAAATGCTTGCTATATACCGAACAAGGTTGAGGCTTATCTCGTTATTATCAAAACACTCATTTAAAATGCAGCATAAAATACCGATCGATCGCCTCGTGATGCCTACGGTCATAACCTCTTTTCTTTCGCCGTGACGTAGAAAATCGAAAACGAATGGGGCCACCTCAAAGGTCAAGCTTTTTTTCCCGATCATCCTGTAGGCGCCGATAAAAACACGTCCTTTCCACAACAGTGATAGCCTGCAGTGCAGGCGTTTTTCATGGGGGAGCGCTGAATAATAAATTTAGTTCGCGTATTTGAAGGAGGCTGAGGGGGAGGGGGGAAGGGGCCTCCTTTATTTCTCAGCCAGTCGTCCTCTCCCTTAGGGTCACTTTTGACTTAGTCCAGCCCTCTCGCGCTTCCTCGCCCATAATGACAGCAACGAAGGATTATTCAGCGCTCCCGCTCCAAAAATACGCCTGCATTGCAGGCTACAACAGTGACTTTCGATTACTTTGCGCTGATGTTCGCGGACATCTCTGTACTTTGCTTTCGCAACCCGTACACGAATTGCGTCGTTTAATGAACGTGTAATCAGTGCGAGGAATTTAGAAGTTCTTGGTCGTAGACCGAAATAACAATCGCTATCGAAGAGCTAGTGTTGTATGTTTGAACAGCTTTGCGCGTGATCTGGTTATGATCTGGCTTGATTGACGTGTACTTTAATATCGCTGGTTCTGATTGGATAATGCGACAGGAGGAAAATTCCTCCTGTAAATTTGGCGCGCTGCAAGTGATAAAAGTCGCTCGCGCCAGGTCCATTCAAAGAGAAGCAAGCGAGCGACTTTGAGAAAGTCTAGGTGATTTCAATCTCTTTCGAGACTTAACGAAGACTGCCTATTCTCTTTTGTAGCCCCGTTCTCAGGGCTTTATCCTTTTATAATTGGGAGTGGTGAAAAAAAGACCCTGGCATCGGCTTCTCACGTGACAACCAAATACCCGAAAATCTTAGGTGTAATAAATTAGCGGCGACTAGATTATGCATAATGTTGGCGTTTCGCGCTCGCGATCGGATTAATGCGCCAGTCATGCAGGCTACATCGAGGCTCGAATTCTGCTTAATATGAAATGCTCCAAACGTTTAAGAAGCATAGTCGCAAACTGTGAACGGGCAAAACAAGAGATCAAACTATAAAGAAATTAGGCCGGCAAATGCCACAGGATTCAGAATACAAATATGAGCTTGACCTCACACTTAAACAGTATCAAACCCTTGGTCTTTTGTGATTGACTTCAAAGCTCAGACAAGGAGCCATACTTTTATGTCTCTTGAACGGCAAGAAGTTAGGTAGGATTTGGAATAGTAGCGATTTTTTGGAACCATTTGGGAGAACAGCAATAACATCGAGGCCTTTTAACTCTTTACGTGGACAGATCGATGACTGGATGAAACTGAAAGAACTAAGGAGGCTTACGGTCGCTTAGAAGCCATCCTAATCCCAATGACTACGCATTTCCGCCATCTTGCTACGATCACGATAATATTTCGCAAAATTCGAACCTCGATGTAGCCTGCATAACAGGCGTTTCAGTTTAGCCGCGCGCGAAACGCCAGTCAATATCCGCAAAATTATGTATAATCTAGTCGCCGCTATTTTATTACACCCAAGGTTTTGGGTGTTTCATGGTCACGTGAACAGCCGATGCAAGGGTTTCCCCCCCACCCTCTCTTCCCTTCCCAATTTTAAATGGAAAAATTTCTGGGAACGAGGTTGCATCTTCTGACGACCTCACGGCTTCTAGAAACAAGTTGTGAGGCGTTCCGGGGTAATCTTTGTTAACAACCTATTTCAAAGGCATAAACTAAAGAGTTATTTGCAAGTACGATTCACACTTCTCTCAGGCAATGTTTAGACACCTCAGCCTATTGTTTCCTTATTGTTTTCAGGTGTAAGGTTGTACAAATGCAATTTCTCAAGTGCCAATTAAACTTTTGGCCATTTATTATCTTTCATATAACATATTATGACCTCTAGCTTGAGCGTGAGTTTTTGCCTTTCTTTCAGGGGCGTGTCTTCGTTGCTTTTGCCATCATATCTGTTTTGCTTGGTCCATTAATAGCTGTCGTGTACGGTGCTCCATTGATAGATGATTACAAAATTTTTGGTTTTTATTACGACATCGATGCCGTGCATGCCATTGTTTTACTTTTAGCCGTGTCGTCAGTAGTTGGTTTCCTTGAATGTGTGACCGGAATCTGTGCAGTCATTCTCTGCTGTAAGATGAACCCTGATTATTGCAGTCTGTGCAGGATCAACAACCAGCAGGTGAAGAACAAAAATGAATTAAAAGGTTTAAGTGATTAGTTAAACAACGAAGCAATTATCCTGCGAAATCGCGCGGAATATTGCCTGACTGCGAGGTTGGCTAAAGTCAAGGCTTATTTTATAAGATTGAGCTTGATAATTCGCCGTCTTTGTAATTGAACTATCAGTAGAGACTTGCTCTAACATCAAATAAGGTGGTTAATTTCCAAATCAATATAAATTTCTGTTTTTGACTGACAGAAACATGTCGAGGAGCTTAACGTGAAATCAAATCTAATGAAAATCGATGTGTTTAAAACTAAACCGTTTTCGGGGAAACTAATATAAAAACTCACTATAGACATCCCATTAAATTTTTTTATATAAAATGATAACCTTTCTACCTTTTTCTGATATCAGGTGCAACACATGACGCATTCTGCAAACTGCACCACAACCGAAAGACCTACTGAGGTCTTTGGCGGCGGTTCAATGCACGAACGCTATGAAATGGTCGCTGTGCAGGTGTCAAGAGATCAAGACGCCGTGCCTGCTAGGGTCTTTGTGCCTCTATACGAAGGGCGAGTAGGACAGCGGCAGTTTTCCCGAGGTCCTTCATTTGAGGCAACATTTAGCACAGGCAATAGGTGTCAGCTTCCTGCAAGGCCACCTATTATGAGATATCACTGACATCTTCGTAGTCATTAACCACTGTGATACCAGGGAAATTTGGAAAGTATTTTGGTATGTTTTGTCTACTTTATAATCGTTTGTGCCCTGAACACGCCTTCCATTTGGATGAAGCAATAGTAGTGTAACAGAATTGTGAATTGTTAGCTCTAAGGAAAACTAATAATCACAAAACGTTTAACAACAATTAATTGTGCGCCAATAGTTTACCGGAAAACTCTTCGATAAAACTTTGTTTATTGCAAATTGTCTATCAGTTGAATAGTTAGCAAAATTAGTTTTATAACGCCTAGATTGACAATCTTCAACCGATCTGATGGTGTTATGTTGTGAATTAATTAATTTAATTGTGCATGGCTGATTGTGCAGCTGCCATGTAATATATCAAACACGGGAAGGTGTGTTTCATCACATATCCAAACACTGAGTTGTAGGTAATAATAATAATAATAATAATAATAATAATAATAATAATAATAATAATAATAATAATAATAATAGTAATAATAATAATAATAATAATAATAATATTAACAATATATATTTAATATTAGGAACACATATCCAGACCAAGGTCACGGTAGTGATTTTCTTTGTTTACTCTTGATGATTTTTTAATGAGTTTGAGAAGTAATATGTCAAAAATAGGTATGAAATTGCATACAAGTGTCTGTTGCTAGGCAGTTGTTCTTATATCGAATTGTTGTAATCAGCATCGTCTAAATTAAAATTGCTGAATTTGCACTAACGTGCTAGGCCAGTAACTGTCTTGAGGGGGTTTCTGTTGAGAGAGTGTATTGTTGCAAAAAGGGCTTAGTTTTTGTACGGGGTGGATTGATTCTTATATTGAGTGATTTATAATGGTTATAGGACTTAGTGGTAACAAAATCGGACGACCGCGCAGCGGGAGTCCGATTTGTTTAATCACGAGTGTGATTACAGACAGAATTGGACGGCACGAAGTCCTGTTACCAATTAATCACAACTCTAACAAAATTTGAGAAAAAAAAACCCAACAGTTTAACTTTTGGGGAGAATAAATATAGGGCAACAATTGAGGTAAGCGCGTGCAAATGACAAGTAATTTCCCATTACACCAGGCATGACGCGTGAACTGTCCAATTAATGCTCAAATAGAGCCTGGTGATAACGAATCAGATTCGAGAATTTTGTTATAGTTATGATTAGTAACAAAATCACCATTGTAATTACAAGTATGAACATAAGCAATGATCATTGATTACAAACGAGGAATGTCGAATAAAACGTTTTTATTAAACAGAAACTGGTAGCTTTACAGAAAACATATCTACAATTTGTATTTATGTTCCTAAACATCGCTTAATATTCGGTAGAATGTACCATAGTTTCAATGATTTATTGACAATCATGCAAGTAAAATGGTAGTGAAAAATGTTGAAAATGGACTGTGCGCTACACGTAACAGCATGTCACAGGCTAAAATAGAGAAAAGAAAGATACGTGTTCCCACAAATTAGACTGGAAATCAAGCCAACTGGATCAGCTCAATATTGTGCCGGTAAGTGGAAGTAGAATGGGTACATGAAAACCTTATTACCATCATAACTGTGTACTAAACACAAATTTCCGAAACTGACCTTACAGTGAGTACACGTTATTGCTGACAAAAAAAACTTGGGCATAATATACACAACCTAATATGTATTTCTTACATTCCTTGAGAACCCAAGCAAACTAAAACAGTTGAAAGGTATAAACTAGAACATACAGCATACATGCACTCTTTTCCGCGAACTATTTTACTAGCAGTTCACGGCTGGTTCGCGATACAGACAAATGTATGGAAAGTTCAAAACACGATTGGACGATTTCTGGCGCGATATAACGCCAATTTTTTGATCCTTTTCCTATTGCCAAAAGTTTCCAATTCATGAATTTTTCAGAAGCGATGTTTTATAAAAAGATATTTGATATCGGATTTCCATACAAAACAGGTCCCAGTTGTTCAAAGGCCGGATAACTTTATCTAGTGGATAAGTCACCATCCGACAGTTTCGATCTGTGCAAAGATTTCAGTATTTCGTCGTAAACAAGCTAATACGCACACTCTAACCACAGCTTAGTTGGGGAGTGTACGAAAACCTTGGACAACATTTAACGAGAAGTATATTTTAGACGCTGAAGATTGCCTATCCGGCGGATAAAGTTATCCGGGCTTTGAACAACTGGGGCCTATTTCAAGACGTGTTTGCCTACTCGTCAAAATAGCGTCGACTCGACGCTATTTGAAACCGTTTGAAACCGTTATAAGGCCTATTCATTGAACTGAGTGTTGCGCTGATTTGCATCCTCTTTGTTTGACTGCATGACGTAAGTTGCAATTACTTCCTTGATGAAGGTCACGTATGAGACTTAAAAACAACATGGACGACATGCCGGCAAGATGTCTTGGAAAGTGCCTTGCCTTTGCATTCATCGTCATTGGGGTGGCATGGCTGCTTCTTATCATAGCCTTAGTTAAACATACTGCAAATAACCCTGCCCTCATTGTTTTGAAAGTTGTGTGTGGCATATGGGTAAGTACTGTTTATTGCTGGCCGAGCACTACAGTTGTTTTACCTGATAATTCAAAAAGGGAGCTTAAGCAACAACGACGTCGACGGCAACGAGAACGATTGGTTTAATGAGCAAAATTCAATAGCTCTGCACGTGCTTTATATGTTTTTGTACATTTCTTTGCCGTCCTCTGCATCAAAACAACGTGAAATGACCAAATTCAAGATATTGTGGAGCACACGACGGCGAATTTTTCATTCTCTGTCGTAACTTTAACGCCGTTCCTGCCAATTTGTGTTCCAGGATAGTTCGGCCACACTGTACAAGTTGGACAAATTGGAATAATTGCGAATTAGTAGAAATAACGGGAAGTTATATTTTCAAGTGACGTTTTCGTTGCCGTCGCTGTCGTCTTAAATAATGACCAATAATTATTTCACGCGGTTACGAACTTTGTTGACATATCGTACTCTGATAGCAAGAGTTTCATTACTAAATTTTAAGGTTTTGTTTACTGTGGATTGGGAAAGATTCTCGCACAGCCTCAGCTTACATTTATAAACTATACAGGCGCTGTTGTCATGCTATACATAAACAGGAAGCATATTATTAATAATTAGTAAGTCTGAGTAAGCGGAAAATGTGTACATAACATTTTTGTGTATTGCTGTGCGGACTGAATCATTACGCGGTCGTCTGCTTTAACTTATTTATAGAATGCTTTTAGAATTTTCTTGCTAGAACAGTCATCCAGCAGTTTAGGTAAATATTAAAGAGAATAATACCTAGAATGTAACTTTTAATTCATACATGGCACTCGTGATATACATAAATTAATGACGACGTTCGAAGTTTTAATTGACTGATTTTTTAATCTGACTGATTTTACATGATGCTATTATAAGTTAACATTGTTATATAACTTGTATATAAACCCCGTTTTCAAGACGGCAAAAGCTGCCTAATTGGTATTTTAAAAGCCGCTAAAAACAGATGTTTTCATTGCGTTCGCGATTTATCGTGATTTGAGAAACTTATTTGAATAAAAAAACGATTAATTGCTTTTATTATTTTTTTGCTTTCGTTGGCGGTGACGTAAAAAAACTTGTAGTAGCCAGACCCTGACCAAAACCAATGGCCCGGAACGAAGCCCCATAAAAGTGCGTTTGAAAACAAAACAAAACAAAAAAAAAAAAAAGAAAGAAAAACAAATCAACAAACCAACAAAAATAAAGACACTGATACGATTGTTTGACATTTTAGGAAAAAAGTCCTTACCACAAATATCTTATGCTAAGTTCTCGCGCTTCTAACGCGCAAAAATAAAACAACGAGGGATAGAAAACTAGAAATGGCAACGTCATCCAAAAAAAAAGAAGGAAAAACGAATTGTCCAAAACAATCACTAACACACCTGAGTCTACGTAGGGTTAATACACTGTTTATTATTATTATTATTATTATTATTATTATTATTATTATTATTATTATTATTATTGTTGTTGTTGTTGTTGTTGTTGTTATTATTATTATTATTATTATTATTTATTTTTTATAAGAATCTTTTTTTTATAAGAACGTCGAGGCTCTTATGTAAATTAACCTTAAGGTCATGTTTTGTATAACATTAACAATGGTGACAGACATCTCGGTTAGAATGCGTGACCTAGACTTGACCTTTATATGCTCTTTTGCAGAATTGCATTACAGGTAAACTTAGTACTACCATCACAAAGGAAAGAATGGAAAACGGCAACACCTTTGTGAGTTTAAGATGTAAAATTATATTAACTTCAAGTTTTCTTATGTCAATACTAAATACTCTCGTATAATCATTCGTCTATTTCCCTTTGATGATTGTTTAAACTATATTGGCTTAGGGCGATCGAGTTCACACTGGAGTAAATTCGTTTGTTTAGGAAATAAATTAATAAAAGCATGGCGTAAAATAAACACGACCAGTCTAAACTTCCAAGACTTTCTAAATTGTTGCGGTTTTCCAAAATTTCCCCAAGACGAGGCAAATAAAACAATTGTTGTATTACACTATCATCCGCGCCAGTATTAGGTACCTGAAGCAGAGACGACCACGATGCCAAGAAAAAAGGAACTAAAAATTACATTTACGTTTTCTGAATAAATTCGAAATAATTTCTATTAATTTAGTTTGTGTAGTAATGTGGCCGATCTATCCAGGAGTCAACGTCGTAGGGGCCGCTTTTAGGTTCAGAAAGAAAACGTAAAATTAACCAACATGCGCTCACGCTTTCATTAAATCATGAATGTCAGTGGTCATTTCAGGTTGTTGTTTTAGAGAAGACGGGAAAAGGCCCGTTTAAACGTTTTCAACTTTTAACCAACATTCGTCCAACAAAAGTATCACGGATGTTAGGCAAATGTAACATGGACAGAGTGTTCAAACAGTTTCAACGCAATTCAACATTTTCAAGAACAACTGAAATGTTGAATCGATGTTGAATAAAAGTTTAAACCACGCAATTTCAATTTGATTCAACACGTTTTGAACATTTTTGTTACACTTTCAACAATGTTGAGCGACCTGTTCAAACGCCTCGACGTTTGGTTCAACAAAGTGTTGAACGCATATTGAAGCGAATATTGAAATCGCTTAAATGGGCCTAAAGAAATGTACTAAGCTCTTGAAGAAATTCATCAGGCTAGTGAAGATATTCATAAATCATAGCCAGTCTTAACGACTTATTGATGCTGACAGTTTCGATTACTGTCAACCATCTTTATCAAAACTTGAAAAACATGAAAAGTGTCAGAAGCCTTAAATAGGCTTCTGAAGGTGTAAATTATCATTGCGATAAATGCGCAAAGTCACTCTGTAGACGCCCCCCCCCCCCCCCCCCCTGGTTTTGGGGTGGAGATCACTTGTGTCCATATGGGAGAAAGCTGATAGGCTCCCTTGTCCCTGTTCATAGTAGGAGTTTTCGATCTAATACATATGCTTTCCTTAATCCATCGCTTAAACTTGTCCCTTTCCTGCTCAACTATTTCACTTGCTTCCCAATTCATAATGTGAACTACTATGAACAGGGACCAGGGAGCCTATCAACTTTCTCCCATATGGACCGCGGGCACAAGTGATCTCCACCCCCAAACCAGGGGGGGGGGGGGGGGGGGGCGTCTACAGAGTAACTTTGCGCATTTATCGTAATAATTAATTATAACACCTTCAGAAGCCTATTTAAGGCTTCTGACACTTTTAATGTTTTTCAAGTTTTGATAAAAATGGCTGACAGTCATCGAAACTGTCAGCATAAATAAGACGTTAAGACTGGCTATGATTTAAGAACATTTAAATCGACAATGTACTAAACTATACAACGGAGGTGCAGAGCCGAACAGTGTCGAGTAGCATCCGAAGATTTCCGAACGAACTTTTCAGTGATTTCAATCTCTTTCGAGACTTAACGAACGGACATCTTATCATCTTCTGCAGCCTCGTTCCCAGGGTTTTTTTCCATTAAAAATGGGAGTGGTGGAAAAAGACCCTTGCATCGACTGGTAACGTGATCACTTAACACCCGAAAATCTTGTTTGTATTAAATCAGCGGCGACTAGATTATGCATAATGTTCATATCGACTGGCGGAAGCGCTCGCGATCACCTGAATGCGCCTGTTATGCAGACTACATAGAAGCTAGAGTTTTGCTCAATACGAAATGCTCCAAACGGTGCAAGAAGCATATAGTCGCAAAGGAAGCTTACGGTGGCTTAGAAGCCATCTTAAGCCCAATGACTACGCATTTTCGCCCTTTCCGCAATCTTGCTACGATCACGGTAATATTGCGCAAAATTCGAGCCTCGATGAAGCTTGCATAACAGAGGTTTCAGTTTAGCCGCGCGCGAAACGCCAGTCGATATCCGCAAAATTATGTATAATCTAGTTGCCGCTAATTTATTATACCCAAGATTTTCGGGTATTTCATAGTCACGTCACCAGCCGATGCAAGGGTTCTTCCCCCCCCCCCCCCCCCCCTTCACAATTTAAATGGAAAAAGACCTGGGAACGAGGTTGCATATTCGAACGACCTCACGGTTTCTAGAAACAAGTTATGACGCGCTCCGGGATTATCTTTGTTGACAACCTATTCCAAAGGCATAGACTACAGAGTTATTTGCAAGTATGATTCACAATACTCTCAGGCAATGTTTAGAAACCTCAGCCGACTGTTTTCCTAATGTTTTTCTCAACTATAAGGTTAAACAAATCGCATATTCTCAAGTGTCAGTTAAACTTTTGGCTAGTAATTATCTTTTACATAACTTATCACGACCTCTAGCTTGAACGTAAGTTTTTGCCTTTCTTTCAGGGGTGTGTCTTCATGTTTTTTGCCATCGTATCTGCTTTGCTTGGTCCATTAATAGCTGTTGTGTACGGTGCTTCATTCACAGACGATTACAAAATTTTAACTTTAAGCCCTAAAGAAGACGGTGACGGACCAGCCATTTTTTTCCTTGCTATTGTGTCGACGATATTTGGTTTCCTTGAATGTGTGACCGGAATCTGTACAGTCATTCTCTGCTATAAGATGAACCCTGATTTTTGCAGTCTGTGCAGGTTCAACAACCAGCAGGTGAAGAATAAAAAGGAATTAAAAGGTTTAAGTGATTAATTAAACAACGAAGCAATTATTCTGCGAAATCGCCGGAATATCGCCTGATACTTAGCCAATGAGACCGAAGGCGAGTTTGGCTAAAGTCAAGGGTTATTTTATAAGATTGAGCTGGATAATTCATCGACTTTGTAATTGAACTATCCGAAAGGCTTGCTCTATAAAAGACAAGGAAGGTGTTTTGCCGGCAAATCAATATAAATTTCTGTTTTTGACTCACAGAATTGGGTCAAGGAGCTTAACGTGAAATCAAATCTAATGAAAATTGATGCCAGAAATTGAACCCAAGTCATACTTTCCCTGCGGTCTGAAACTAATCCGTTTTCGGGAAACTAATATAAAAACTCACTATAGACCTCTCATTAAAGAACTTTTTTTATAAAATGATAACCTTTCTACCTTTTTTTGATATCAGATGCAACATATGACGCATTCTGCCAGCTGCACCACAACCGAAAGACCTACTGAGGTCTTTGGCGGCGGTTCAATGCACGAACGCTATGAAATGGTCACTGTGCAGGTGTCAAGAGATCAAGACGCCGTGCCTGCTAGGGTCTTTGTGCCTCTATACGAAGGGCGAGTAGGACAGCGCCAGTTTTTCCGAGGTCCTTCATTTGAAGCAACGTCTAGCACAGGCAATAGGTGTCAGCTTCCTGCAAGGCCACCTATAATGAGATATCACTGACATCTTCGTAGGCATTAACGACTGTGATACTAGGGAAATTTTGGTATGTTTTTTTCTACTTTATAATCGTTTGTGCACTGAACACGCCTTCCAGTTGGATGAAGCAGTAGAAGTGTTACAGAATTGTGAATTGTTAGCTCTAAGGACAACCAATAACCACAAAACGCCTAACAACAATTTATTGTGGGCCAATAGTTTATCGGAAAACTCGTCGATAACACTTTGTCTAGTGTAAATTGTCTCTTCGTTGGATAATGAGCAAAATTATTTTTATAACGCCGAGTTTGACATTCTTCAACCGATCCGATGGTATTCTGTTGTGAATTAATTTAATTGTGGCTGATTGTGCAGCTTCCATGTAATATGTCAAAAATAGGTATGCAATAGGACATCTTCACTATGGCGTCATTTTACTACAACCACCAGAATTCATTTTGTTTTCCTTTTCAAATTCAAATTCTGTAATCCCAGTGGACAGCAAAGAACAATAGCTCTAATTAGCATGAGAAAACAAAAAGCAGAAGGATTCTGGTAGTTGTAATAAAATGACGCCATCGTGAAAATGGCCTATTGCATACATGTGTCTGTTGCTATGCCGTTGTTCTTATATTGAATTATTGTAATCAGCATCGTCTAATTTTGAATTGCTGAATTTGCACTAAAGTGCTAGGCTGTAACTGTCTTGAGGGGATTTCCGTTGAGAGAGTGTATTGTTGCAAAAAGGGCTTAGTTTTTGTACGGGGTGAATTTATTCTTATTGTCGTGATTTATAATGGTAATAGGGCCGGACTGAGTGGAGTCCAATTCAGTCTGTAATCATACGAGTGATTAACAGAAGCGGACGACCGCGCAGCGGGAGTCCGATTTGTTTAATCACGAGTATTTGAGATTACAGACAGAATTGGACGACACGAAGTCCTGTTACCTATTAATCACAACTCTAACAAAATTTGAGAAAAATAATAGCCAACAGTTTAAATTTTGGTTACTAAATAGAGGACAACAATTGAGTTAAGTTTCGATCTAATTACAGCGCGTGAAAATGACGCGTACTGTCCGATTACAACAGGCATGACGCGTGAGCTGCATGTGCAATTAATGCTCAAATAGGGTCTGCTGATAACCAATCAGATTCGGGAATTTTTTAATGTTATGATTAGTAACAAAATCACCATTGTGATTATAAGTATGTACACAAGCAAGGAACATTGATTACAAACGAGGGATCTGGAATAAAACGCTTTTATTAAACAGAAACTGGTAGCTTTATAACAAAACATATGTATTATTTGTATTTATATCGCTGAACATCGTTTAATATTCAAGGGAATGTACCATAGTTTCAATAATTTATTGATAATCATGCAAGTAAAATGGTAGTAAAAATGACTCCTTCCTTTTTCCAATGACGATTAGTATTCAACTTTCTTTCTAGAGTTTCATCCACTAAACCTGCAATGAACCTGTCACGACAAGCTTGATCCTCAAAGTCCCCATGTTCACAATACTTGACTCGCTCTACAATTCGACATTCCCAGGCACTAATTGACTCTCCTTTAGCTTGAAACATGCGACCCATTTTTGTCCGCTCAGCTTGAACACTCACACTGAATCCAAATCTCTTATTGAGAGCCTGAAAAGCTTTCACTGGGTTACTATTATCCGCGACAGATAAACCAAGAGTCTTATTGCTTGGGTTTATTTGTCTCTTCGTCTTCGGCGAAAGCGTAGCGCGAAGTGTAGACATAAACACATCCGAATTTTTTCACTGAGCCACTTCTGCTTCGCTGCCAGAGTTATATTTGCAGCCAGCCTTCGGAACGAACCATCCCATCACCGTACAGTAATCAATGTAGTCTAAAATAAACAAGTCTAGAGCTTCTCGATCGTCTAAACCTTCTTGCATCTGAGAACTGGAAAACCAACGGTGTGTCGCCAATACAACAGCAAACACGACGAAATTAGAAAGAACTAACTTGACAACAAAACGGCGGGAACTTATCGAACGAATGCAATCACAGTTCGATGTCATGCAGGGTAAACAGGACAACTAAAACTCACAGTAAACTTCAGGCAAAGGTTCGTCCACTCCTGATACAATGTTGACCAGCAGATACAGTCACGAACAGGAACAACTTGGCTAAAACAACGATCAAACTTTATTGAGGCTGTTGGCCATGCTTTCTACACACACAACACACACACTCGTCCGTATGTGCAACACCGCTGATCAATTACAGCAGTCCTACCAACAACACATTGGACCAACAAAAGTTGAACGGATGTTGGGCAGATGTCTGATGAACGGAGTGTTGAAACGGTTCCAACGCAATTCAACATTTTCAAGAACAACGGAAATGTTGAATCGATGTTCAACATTTATGTTATACTTTCAACAATGATGAACGACCTTTTCAAACGCCCCAGACATTTGGTTAAAAAAAAGTGTTGAGCGAATGTTGAAGCGAACGTTGAAACCGTTTCGACGGACCTAAAGAAATTTACTAAACCATATAACGGAGGTGCAGAGCCGAACAGTGTCGAGTATCATCCGAAGATTTCGGAAGAACTTTTCAGTGATTTCAATCTCTTTCGAGACTTAACGAAGACTGCTTATCATCTTCTGTAGCCCCGTTCCTAGGGCTTTATCCTTTTAAAATTGGGAGTGGTGATTAAAAAAAAAGACCCTTGCATCGGCTGGTCACGTGACCACCAAACACCCGAAAACCTTGGGTGTAATTAATTAACGGCGACTAGATTATACATAATGTTAGCGTTTTGCCCTCGCGATCGGATAAATGCGCCAGTCATGCAGGCTACATCGAGGCTCGAATTCTGCTCAATATGAATTGTCCAAACGGTGTAAGAAGCATAGCCGCAAACTGTGAACGGGCAAAACAAGAGATCCAACTATAAAGAGATTAGGCGAAAGCCACAGGATTCAGAATACAAAATTGACCTCGACCTCACACTTTAACAGTATCAAACCCTTGGTCCTTTGTGATTGAATTCAAAGCTCAGACAAGAAGCGATGCTTGTGTGTCTCTTGAACGGCAAGAAGTCAGGTAGGATTTTAAATAGCAGCGATTTCTCGGAACTATTTGGGAGAACGGCAATAACATCGAGGCCTTTTTAAAACTCTTTACTTGCACAGATTGATAACTGGATGAAACTGAAAGAACAAAAGAAGCTGACGGTCGCTTAGAAGCCATCCTAAGCCCAATGACTAAGCATTTCCGCCATGTTGCTGCGTTCGCGAGAATATTGCGTAAAATTCGAGCCTCGGTGTAGGTTACATAACAGGCGTTTCAGTTAAGCCGCGCGCGAAACGCCAGTCGATGTCCTCAAAATTATGTATAATCTAGTCGCCGCTAATTTATTACACCCAAGATTTTCGGATGTTTAGTGATCACGTGACCAGCCGATTCAAAGGTCTCTCCTCTCCCTCTCTTCTCATTTCCCATTTTTAAAGGGGAAAAGCCCTGGGTACGAGGTTACATCTTCTGACGACCTTATGGCATTTACAAACGAGTTGTGAGGCGCTCCAGGATATCTTTGTTGACAACCTATTCCAAAGGCATAAACTACAGAGTTATTTGCAAGTTTGATTCACACTACTCTCAGACAATGTTTAGGCACCTCAGCCGATTGTTTCCTTAAAATGTTTCTCTCAGCTACGAGGTTAAACAAATGCAATCTCTCAAGTGTCAATTAAACTTTTGGCTAGTTTTTATCTTTTATATACTGACTGATCACGACCTCTAACTTGAACTTGAGTTTTTGCATTTCTTTCAGGGGCTTGTCTTCATTATTTTTGTCATCGTATCTGCTTTGCTTGGTGCACTAATGGCTGGTGTGTAAGGTGTTTCATTCATTGACGATTACCAACATGGTACCGGACATGCCTTTGCTTTCATCGGTATTCCGTCGTTGACAGCCGGTTCCCTTGAATGTCTGACAGGAATCT
This sequence comes from Pavona decussata, assembly GCF_977016875.1. Lineage (NCBI taxonomy): Eukaryota > Metazoa > Cnidaria > Anthozoa > Scleractinia > Agariciidae > Pavona > Pavona decussata. The sequence continues at coordinate 1,695,586 of NW_028145590.1, forward strand.
GTGCAGCCATTCTCTGCTGTACGATGAATCCTGATTATTGCCGTCTGTGCAGGATCAACAACCAGCAGGTGAAGAACAAAAAGGAATTAAAAGGTTTAAGGAATCTATTAAACAACGAAATCGTGCGGAATATTCCCTGATACTTAGCCAATGAGACCGAAGGAGAGGTTGGCTAAAGTCACGGGGTATTTTATAGGATTGAGCTGAATAATTCGCCGACTTTGTAATTGAACTATCAGTGAAAGGCTTGCTCTAACAACAAAGAAGGTGTTTTGCAAATTAATATATATTTAGGTCGAGGAGCTTAACGTGAAATCAAATCTAATGAAAATTAATGACTGAAACTAATCCGTTTTCAGGAAACTAATATAAAAAAATCACTTTAGACATCCCATTAAATTTCTTTGTTTGTTTTTTTTTTTTTTAAGAGCGGTTGTCAGTAACTTTCGAGAATCCGGCGACAGAAGCGAAAATTCGAATTTTTTTTTATTTGCCCCAAAAGACCCTTTTGGTGAACTATTTTCAAAAATAATATTCAAAAGTTCCAGCGAATTTTTATTTTGGCAAAAATTGGGAAAGTTCGAAATCGGCCAAAACGCGACCGATGGCCCGATTGAAATTATGCAAATTAGCACATTTTTAAAACTCTCGTTCAAGACAAGGTAGCGTTTTCTCGAGTTGACACTTTCACAATCGTTTTTACATCCCTTGTGCTTGCTTCTAAACTATATTTTATCTCCACCCGAACATTCTTTCATTTAAAGTTGCCCACGTAAAGAATACAATGTTTGCTATTCCTTAAATAGAGTGATTTTTGCCATATTTCAGATGACCATATCATCAAGGGTATACAAATATACTGGTAATGAAATCACTTTTTTGAACGGGCAATTGCTCTTATTTATCATGTTAAAATATTTAGTTTGGCCCATGAAAAGCGAGCGCGCTAGGTCGAGATGTGTGGAATGCACTTTGACACAATTTGCCATTTCAGTACTTCATGTTCCTTCTGTTACTTTGCACTTATCAATACACTTCACGGAAGCTTTTAGATAAAAGCCAAGGTCTCTGTGTTCATTTCATGCTTTTATACGCGTAAATAACTAGCTTCAAACTTGAGTGCTCCCCATTTTAGCATTTGGTTATCAAATGATTCCTTTCAGGTAAAATTTTCGAGTTTATATTGAGCCGTTCAAGCGAGATGAAAGAGCCGTTAACAGGGAAATATCTTGAAATCAGTGAAATTAATACCCTGTCTCTCATATCATGCTACACTTCCAAACTACCGTTATTATTAAGCTAGAAAGTGTAAATGCTCCCTTTTTACGTGACCTAAAACAGAATTTGCCTAAAATATTACGAATAAAGTCCACCACAAGAAAAAACTGATAGAATCGAGCACCGACGTAAATGTAAACATCAGCCGTTTCTCGACTTGCTACATGGATGAAACGCGTCCGTTATTTTACCTCTGTATACATTTATGATCAGAAAGTAGAAACAAAAAATCTTCTCTATGCCCATCTGTATAAATGCACTCGCCAATCAGGCTTTCATTTTCTGTATGTTTGTCGACAACTGAAGAATAGTGCAACATAATAATTTGTTACTGACTACTTGACTCATTCAATCACAACCGGATACATGTAACACGACTGGAAACTAGATATAAAAAAATGCTCTTACTTGTCTGCAATCGTTACTCACATTATATCTGGCGATATCACATCCCCGAGGCAAGGCTGAAAATTGTCTCAAAATCCGCATATTAGAGATTCAAAGTTTTGAACAACGCAACAACTTTCATTGCGTGACAAGTGAAATGTGATACACAAGCGCGCGAAAAGCACCGGAATAAACAATGTCAAGATTCGCCCTTGTGATGACAGTGCGAAAATGATTTTTGAAATTACAAGAAGAAATTGAGGCAAGTCAAGGTCTGCAAGGTATATTTGATTGCCGGATTGAAACGAAAATCATGTTTCCTCCTCTCCCCCCATCCCCCCCCCCCCCCTTCCTGGGGAATGTACGGAAATGTCATCATTAACAACAACAACAACAACCTTTATTTTCCTCAAAATAAAGCCGAAATTAACTGAAATGAAAGTAAACAAATCAAGAGCTTTCGAAACCTCAATGCGGTATTTCAATACTATCCTCAAACAAAAAGTTTGGAGGAGAGTGAAGTTTTTTTTTCGCCATGGCACCTCTCCGTGCGGATCAAGCTCAAAAAATGCGCAAGATTTGCAATGTGTTAGGCTTAATCAATGCAAAAAGGACGTTCGCTCGCACCTATAAAGGCACAAAAGATCGGGCCTATAAAGAAATTCCGGACGAAATAGTGTTGTTGCTAGGGCAGGTAAAGTGTTTTCATTTGAGTGAAACTGAGAGCATGAAAAAACATTTTATTTCTTTCTCTGACTTTCCTTATTTTTTTAAACAGAAATCCACTGCTATGCATTACTTGACTTTATTCCAGGAATTATGATTTACGATTTAAACTTTCCGTTCGTCTTTATATGCTCTCACCGCCGAGAGAAGTAAAGCCTTCGTGTGAACTGGAACAGTCAGAAACCTTTTACGACGAAGGGAGACCGTGGAATGAACAGCAAAGAATCGTTGTCATTGTCAATGCATGTACTGTGGGTTAACCCAATCCAAGTGGAACTCGTAATTAAGTTATATCTTCAACCATGCCATATAAAAACCACTATAAATTGAACAATCACTGGACTATGGTACACAGGTTCAAAAGATACTCTCACTGGCCTTGTCAAAGGCTGTTCGTATGGTGGATACTCTGGAGCACGCTAGGAGGATTTAACAATGACAACGTCAGACTTACACAGTGACGGCCCGTAAGAGATAACACCGTCTTTTAGACCGAACACGAAAATCTGAGAAAAACCAGTCGTGCCCCTCATCCTTTGACACTAGTGCGCGCTAGGAAATAAATTAAGGTTAAACTCTTATCATAAAATTTGATCAGCCCTTCCGTAAGCAATAATGCAGAATAATGTTGTGTATTTCCAGTTAACATTTTATCGCCATCAGTGACTCATCTCAAACAGACATTAAAGCTAGGTTTAACAAGTTAACCTAAAAAGAATTTTTTTTTTTTTTCGTTCCATTCATGGTGAACGTCCTTATTACATTGATTAACCGTATAACACATTGCAAATATTGCGCACCTTTTGAGCTTGATCCACAACTTTTGCGCGTTGATCCATGGCGAAAGACAAACTTCACTCTCCTAAATATAACAGCTTTTTGTTTGAGGAAAGTATTGAAATACTGCATTGAGGTTTCAAAAGGTCTTAATTTGTTAACTTGATTTAAATTAATTTCGGTTTTACTTTTCCTGTAATGTTATTTTATTGATGGGAATCCGGCACAGACAATACAGAGTGAATCTCAGAAGAGGAAAACTACATGATTATTGTTTCAGTCCATTAAATATACCTTGCAGACCTTGACTTGCCTCAATTTATTCTTGTAATTTCAAAAATCATTTTCGCACTGTCATCACAAGGGCGAATCTTGACATTGTTTATTCCGGTGCTTTTCGCGCGCTTGTGTATCACATTTCACTTGTCACGCAATGAAAGTTGTTGCGTTGTTCAAAACTTTGAATCTCTAATATGCGGATTTTGAGACAATTTTCAGCCTTGCCTCGGGGATGTGATATCGCCAGATATAATGTGAGTAACGATTGCAGACAAGTAAGAGCATTTCTTTATATCTAGTTTCCAGTCGTGTTACATGTATCCAGTTGTGATTGAATGAGTCAAATAGTCAGTAACAAATTATTATGTTGCACTATTCTTCAGTTGTCGACAAACATACAGAAAATGAAAGCCTGATTGGCGAGTGCATTTATGCAGATGGGCATAGAGAAGATTTTTTGTTTCTACTTTCTGATCATAAATGTATACAGAGGTAAAATAACGGACGCGTTTCATCCATGTAGCAAGTCGAGAAACGGCTGATGTTTACATTTACGTCGGTGCGCGATTTTTTCAGTTTTTTCTTGTGGTGGACTTTATTCGTAATATTTTAGGCAAATTCTGTTTTAGGTCACGTAAAAAGGGAGCATTTACACTTTCTAGCTTAATAATAACGGTAGTTTGGAAGTGTAGCATGATATGAGAGACGGGGTGTTAATTTTACTGATTTCAAGTTATTTCCCGGCGAACGGCTCTTTCATCTCGCTTGAACGGCTCAATATAAACTCGAAAATTTTACCTGAAAGGAATCATTTGATAACCAAATGCTAAAATGGGGAGCACTCAAGTTTGAAGGTAGTTATTTACGTGTATAAAAGCATGAAATGAACACAGAGACCTTGGCTTTTATCTAAAAGCTTCCGTGAAGTGAATTGATAAGTGCAAAGTAACAGGAGGAACATGAAGTACTAAAATGGCAAATTGTGTCAAAGTTCATTCCACACATCTCGACCTAGCGCGCTCGCTTTTCATAGGCCAAACTAAATATTTTAACATGATAAATAAGAACAATTGCCCGTTCAAAAAAGTGATTTCATTACCAGTATATTTGTATACCCTTGATGATATGGTCATCTGAAATATGGCAAAAATCACTCTATTTAAGGAATAGCAAACATTGTATTCTTTACGTGGGCAACTTTAAATGAAAGAATGTTCAGGTGGAGATAAAATATAGTTTAGAAGCAAGCACAAGGGATGTAAAAACGATTGTGAAAGTGTCAACTCGAGAAAACGCTACCTTGTCTTGAACGAGAGTTTTAAAAATGTGCTAATTTGCATAATTTCAATCGGGCCATCGGTCGCGTTTTGGCCGATTTCGAACTTTCCCAATTTTTGCCAAAATAAAAATTCGCTGGAACTTTTGAATATTATTTTTGAAAATAGTTCACCAAAAGGGTCTTTTGGGGCAAATAAAAAAAAATTCGAATTTTCGCTTCTGTCGCCGGATTCTCGAAAGTTACTGACAACCGCTCTTAAGATAACCTTTCTACCTTTTTCTGATATCAGGTGCAACATTTGACGCATTCTGCCAACTGCACCACTACGGAAAGACCTACTGAGGTCTTTGGTGGCGGTTTAATGCACGAAGGCTATAAAATGGTTACTGTGCAAGTGTCAAGAGATCAAGAAGCCGAGCCTGTTAGGGTCCTTGTGCCTCTATACGAAGGGCGAGTAGGACAGCGCAAGTTTTTCCAAGGTCCTTCATTTGAGGCAACGTTAAGAACAGACAATAAGTGTCAGTTTCCTGCAACGCCACCTATTATGAGATATGTCTGACAACTTCATAGATAAAAGTAAAGTCATTAATCAATGTGACTATAGGGAAATTTGGAAAGTATTTTGGTATGTTTTGTCTGCTTTATAATCGTTTTTGCACTGAACACGCCTTCCAATTGGATAAAGCAGTAATAGTGTAAACCGGGGAAAGCTTAGAGCGCAATGATAGCACTATATGCACTGTGCCTGGTCAGCAGGTCCACTAATACTGCCATAAAATCCATTGCAACTCTAACAAAATTGCTTGAGCTAAAAGATTGTCCATACAAATTAAGTCCAGACACAAGCATTTGCAACCCTGTACTCCGTTTGATCGATATAGTTACGTGGCTCGTGCAAGGGAGATTAACACACCGCGAAAAGTTTCAGACGTAGCTCAACAAATAAGGTAAGAAATTGTCTACTAGACTAGCTATATATGCATCACTGAAGAAATCACGTATTAGCTGTGAAAATTTACGATACCTTCGATAAGTACGCCATGAAAATTTCTCAGTGAGTGTTACTTTTGCTGTGGCCATGTTTAAGTTTGCGATTTTCTCGACTTTGCTGAATTTTTGTCTGAAAATCTTCCCGTTGAACGGCCAACGCAACTGTGGCGATCGAGGAGGAAAATAAACTTCGTGTAAGAAGGCACCAGAGTCGACCGGCCGGTTCTCTTTGATGATTGGCCAGAAAAACATATTTCCTGGCCAATCAAAGGCGGGGAATTCAAATGCTTCTGAAGCTGGTTCGGTAAGAGTAATTGCCCACGAAAATCCCTTCCACCCGACTATAAACTGCCCCTGAGTCTCCTAGGATGGAAAACATCCAAAGCTTCGACCGGTACTACAACGCCTATAACAAGGCAAGCGTAAATGTATGACTAGGAGAAAATATGGGGACAGAGGGGGAGATCCCCAGTATACCACTTGGGATATGTGAATTTCACTTAAGCTATTTTTAGACGTCGTGAAAACGACGTCTGTTTCCCGAGACACCTGTAAACGTATCTAGGCGCCTGTAAATGCCACTTAGGAAAGCCGACCGTTTGCGGATGTCTTGGGAAACCGACTTCCGTTTAGACGACGTCTAGAGATAAAATTAAGTGAAATTCGCATATCCCAGGCAACGCCCCTAGCTTCCCTCTAAGTCTCATTATTTTCTCTTGGTGTGACTGAAGATATTGAAAGAGATAAGACCTTCTGACTTGACATTTCGGTGTGAAGATTGGGGAGGTTAAGAGGATTTTGTTTCAGAAACAATGCCGTTGTCACTTTTTCATCTCAGTCCTTACAAAAAAACAAAGATACACCATGGAATTGTTGTTATTCGCTTGTTGAAGTGTATCAAGACGTTCATGAGGTAAATTTTTTCCGCCCTATTTTCATGAAGAAGTCAGACTAAACGATCCCGGCAATTGGCACATGCGTCAATTTTATAAATTCATTTTAATTAGTGAACGTTATCAGAGCCAGGACATTAAGCAAAAGCCTTTTAAAAGGTTTAACAGAGTATTAGATGTCTTTCCATTAAAATATTACGGGACATTTTACCGATTAGCGCAGTTGAAAATATGCAAACATCGCCTTACAGTAAAATTCGTATTTTTCCAATGCAATGCTCCCGGACCCAACAAGTTAAATTTATGTTTTATAAGATGTGTTAGTCACTGATCACAAACTGCTAAACATCAATATTATCATTATGACAAACGGTTTTATATTTTGTGTTATGTACTGTTGTATATCGATACAATCTTAGTGCAGTGCTTTGTTTTGTGATATTAGATTGGCGCGCAATCATTTTAGAATCGATCCTTACATGAAAACCCAAAACAGACATGACACGAAACGGTTATACCATGTAAAAATAGCGACTACGTTTTAATAATGTACTTCTTTATTTTGTTAGCTCAATGCAGACAGAAGTTTTTTCCATGTGTCTATTACGTTAATAGTCGTGTGAGCCTCAATGTACTTTAAGCAGATGTTATTGAATGATATCCGCACTGAGATGAAGCAAAAGAAATATAAATTCCTAAATGATAAGCGGCGGAAGAACGAAGCTGTCAAAAAGATTTCATTTGGCGACTGATAGGTTCAAGCGTCGATTGTCAATTAAAAATCAGAGAAATGATTTTTTTTAATTAGCATATTTCTCGACCCAGCTGCGCATATTACGCACTTTATTTTAAAAGCTTAAAGGATCTTTTGCAAAGTACATTTTGTAGACAACTTCGTCAATGCCTTGTCTCCTAGCTATTGTTCATAAAATGTCTCCTTCGCTGGCATAAATGGGAAAGCTATAATGCAGTAGCTTCAAGGGCATTGACTCAGAAGGTAGGAAGGACTTAGAAGCCAGGTAGGAGCAAAGCTTTATTATGCCTTCAGCACGTAAACGTACAGGCTTGTCGATAGCACCTTTAGGACTGATGAACAATTTTCGCTAGTGTCTTTCTTCTTTAGCATCCACTTCCTTAATTTGATGTAGAAAAAAAACGAAGAAAAAAAGTCGGGCTTCCTTTTTACTTTTACAGGACGTAAACAAGACTAGGGGGCCACTAAATCGTGTAAGGGCCTTACTTCGTAAATCTATCATCGCTTGAAAATCGCTTCTTTATTGATAATAGCCTTATTTGAAAAGCTGATTAGCGACAGTTTTAATTTTTCAGTAGAAAGTTCTTTCTAATGAGAATAACGAATAATTTTCAAGTAATTAACACAAGCCCTTATTTTGTTAAAAAATTAGTTCATCTAAAATTGGCTTCTCTCTGATTACCCGACAATAACGGAATAGAAACGGTTTTCAACCAAAACTGTCATGCTCTGAAAGCAATGAACACAAAATGCGATAGAACAAAATAAAGTTGTCTGAGGATATATTTGGTATATATGGTCTAAAACATAGCATTCAGCCTTTTTTACTCATTTCAAATTGTGGCCCAAATTGGTACTACTTCGAATTTAATACAGAAACCTATTTACAAAGCGAACGGAAAATTTACTTTTGCGCTAATGTAGAAAAACTTGTAATAAGGGTGTCAAATTCCCTTAGGATATTTAGCCAATGAGCTAGAGAAGATTGCATTGGTTTGGTGCATCGTAAGGCTGATTATCTCAATCTCCTCAATGAAAATTGCCAAAGTCACATGTTTATCATTATCAACTTGAGAATTATTGAACAAAATGAAACTACCTCAGATTAAAGGCTGGTTTTGCTTTGAATAGTCACAGTTAATTACGAGACTAAAAAGTATGAAACTATGATGACAAACGGTCAACGGTGTCTGACTAAATTTCAGTAGAAATGATGAATGTCAGATGTATACGTGTTATCAAGACTTCTCATTATTCCAGCTGCTTTACGAAAGATGCTTAGAGATAAATTAATAGTCAGTATAGTATATTTTGTATTTATTTTGTCTGAAGTTAAAACTAAAAAAGGCATTGGAAATGATGTGGAATAAAGTTTCTATTATTAGTGACAGGTTGTTATTATTGTTATTATCTTTTTTTGGCATGCATATTTGGCGACAAAATGTTTTTGTTAAAGTCGTTCCTTTTCCAACTTTTCTTCGTTCGCTGTCGTTATGGTTTGAAAATTTGGTTCCGGTTGGTCTGGGTAAACAACAGTCTTTAAACGATAACATTGAGACGCAGTAACAAACAACTACTCACAAACCAAGATGAATTATAAAACATAAAGATAAGAATGTTAGCTTCTAAAGGTTCTGTGGTGTTGCGTTGGTGGAAGAGTAGAAACGAATGTTTGGTTTACAAACAGTTGAATCGAATCGAATGAATTAAACCTGCTTGGCTAAATACTAATCTCTTTGATTTATTGGGGAAAAATTTCGCGTTTTCATAACCTCTTAAGTATGTTTCAAAGGCTTCTGCATCCCAACCTAACGAGAATTATAACTTTTTTCAAGTTCTCGATTTCAGTTATATTATTATTACTAAAATCCTCAATTTCAATTTCTCAAATTTTTTAACTTAAAGTTCTCAGTTTCAATTCCATTACTGTGGGTATTACTAAACTGGACTGCCTTACTGCCATTGTCACAGTGTGACTTTCAGCTGCTTCTGAAAAGAGTAATATTGCTATCCGTATCTTATTTCTTTTCTTCTGTTGGTTTCTTTTCGACGCCGAAAGGACTGAACTTTACCCTCACTTAGCGATTCCAGTGATTACAAAAAGGGATTATACAGACGTTCGCCAACGAATTTTCGACAATCAGAGACTCAGCATGTGAAAAAACTGGAACTCGGAAGTACCAAGTAGGTTTCTAAGGACCAGTGACTACCATCAATTGCAAGCCAATAATAATCAGTTCTCGTTGCCGTTATTTGTACCCATGGGGCAGGTAGTTAAAGATGTATTATCCCGCATTGTTGGGATTGGTGTTGTTTCGCAAGAAAGAAATATTTATCGAGTTTTAAAATGAGCGATTGTATATTCAGCAGGTATCTAAATTACCGATTTTACTGTACATGCAATCGCTACATTTGCTAAATACGTTGCCTTTAATATCAGTTATTATAATTTCTCGTGTCTGCTACATGCGGCCTGGTAGCGATTTTCCTACAAAAAGGCCATTCATGTCTGTTCAGATCTTTCGAACCATCAATGCCCCTTTATGATTAAGGAGCAACTTTAAGAAATATGTCAGAACAATAAATATTTTCCTCTGGATAAAATAAAAAATTAAGTTCTAGAATTAATTGGAAGCGCTGTTGAATTCAAATTTACCGGACGAAATTTTACAATCAGAATTCAGTTTCTGAGAATTTCTGAGTGTCCACATTTTTCAAGGATGTTATTTTGTCCTCTTTGTGGGTGTAAAATTAATATCACAGGCGGCGAGGCTGTGTTTTAAGAATACTTTTATTCCCTGATCTGGAAGTTGCATAAAAAACTTTAATATGATAGGGATAGGCGCGCTTGAAATCCCTAAACAATTTTGAAAGAAACTCATTTTACAACCAGAGGATGTTGTTCCTTGCACCCTTATTAATTAATCAAGCTAAATGACATCTTATACAACACATTATCCCCCGAAAATCAATAGTCAGAGCCATTATGCATTGAAGATTGTCGAAACAGCACCACTGATTGTCTATTTAACTATTTAAGTTTGTTTGCTCCATCAACAGTATTTCTTTTCGTCTCATTATCTTTTCACTACAATACTTTTCTTCTAAAGTGTGAAACCTTTTAATTTCAGACGTTTTAAAAAGAAAACTCGTACGCTGGTCTTTGTGCCCATTTCTCTTTTGTTTTAACAATTTGTACAGCTTTAACTTTTAATTGATAGCCAGTGATGTCTCCACAAATATTATGGCTTATGGCTGCGCTGTTGTTGACGGATGACGTCATCCAAAATTGCGGCCAAAACCGATTTATAGTAACGGTTGAAAATTTATTCATAGAAGGAAGGTGAAAGACGTTTGTAATGGATAAGCTAAGAGCAGAATTTACTGGGGAAATGGAAGGGGGAAGCTAAGATAAGATAACTGATTTATTACGCGTGTTTAAGAATGGTTTTTGCAATGTTGATTTAGAATATATCTAAAACTGAGCGCTAACGGGATTACTGAAGACCGCACCGTCTTTGTAGTTGAGCATACATCAAGTCCGTACTTTCCATCAAAAACGTGCTCCGATCGTTATCACGAGATCTAAAGTCAGAAAAGCCAAATTGTTTCCATAAAAGCAATTAGAGTGCGCGACTGAAGCGAAGTGGACGCCCGTGAGAATTTGAATTTGCTGTAAAAAAAATCCTACGGCGTATTTTTCTGTTGTACCAGGCATTTTTTTCCGCAACTTGCACAGAAGCGCTCTCAACAGCATTGCGTTCCCAGGGCCCCAGTCACATATTTTAATGACGGGGGGGGGGGGGGGGGGGGTCCGACAGAGGTTCATATTTTATACCCAAAAAAATCCCAACTTTAGAATTTTTCCACCCAAAAAATACCTACTTTTTTAGCATACCCAAAAAAATCCCTCAGTGTTTTTGCATCAGCAGATTTTATTAATTATCTTCTGGAAAGCTAAAACATGCGAACTTCAACTTTGGTTTTGGTCAAAAACAAAACTATACAAAAACAAATATGAAAAGCTCGTATGCCGACTGTTGTAGTGTCTCTTCATCCTATCTTCTGTCGGTAATTACTTTTCAAATAGATTACAATCTCAGAAATATCCCGTAATACCACCCAAGCAGTAAATTGCGCTTATGTTATTGTTGATTTGAGCTGATGAAAAATACAATACCCCAAAAAATCCCTGTGTTGTTTTCGCGACCCAAAAAAATCCCGGCGTCTTTCATGGACCCAACAAAAACCCTTTTGGCCAAAATGTCAGCCCAAAAAGTCCATCCCCCCCCCCCCCCCCACCCCCCCGTCATTAAAATATATCAGTGAGGCCCTGGGATTGCGTTGCGAAAACAGAAAACATGATATCTCGCAAGGTGGTGAAAAGGTAATGACTGATCTACTTTTTGTGCCACTCGCAAGTCAACTTTCCATTGTGAAACAAGTCAGTAAACGGAGGTGTTGCACGCGAAATTTTGACTACAACATGTTTTGCAAAGGTGTTGCATTGCAAGTTGAAGGAAAAGTTTGCTTCATATAACATCACTTGCAGCACGACCATGAACTTGCTCCCTCCCTCGTTAGAATAGTATCCTTTTAATCCAGGGAAGAGTTAAACCTGGTACGGCAAGCTAGTTTCGTCGAAGATACAATCGCTTATAATTATATGTACATGTGTGCGACGTTGGCAAGTACTAATGATAATTTGTTTCTGTTATGTCTCCAAAGCGTTCACTTTTGTTTGCATCGTGAAAATGTCTACCTCTTTGGCTTAGTAGGTTTTCATCCCTTATTTTAGGTCCATAATTTATTATTTTTTAATAATATTAAAAAGCTCAATTTGAAGTCTATGGCGATTGTGAGTGACTCTTGCCATTCGAAAAATTTAATTTGCCTTTTAATTTTTACGAGTCAGCAACACCTGCTCCCCGTCTAAACAATATATCACAGATTCGTAAACTATTTACAGTTTTCGATATTAGCTATATTTTATTAAATTTTAAGCTTTACAGAAAGAGAAAAATCATGCAAAGTCAATGACAGAATAAAGGAAACGCGTTGTCTGAAAAATCGAAACTTTGCAATGCTCTTTTTCCTTTCCAAATGTTATCGGTTGCCTTCAAGCGATCCGGTCATCGCGAACTTTGCTCTCGTTTCTCGGCTAACCATGCGGTAAACGTCAGCTTGAAACAAGTCTATACAATATTTTGCAATATAAGTCAGTATTTTTCCAAGATTAAAGTTGCCGACAGCATACATGTTATTGAACAGAAGAATTACACCCCGATTGCTTTTTGACATATTACAATTACGAAAACCACCTCTTTCATTTAGCCCCCAAAACTTCAAAGAACCGAAACTTTTTGATCTTTCAGATAAATCAAATATGTTGTTATAAGAATAAATCTGATATATATTCAAATTAACTAAACTGTGTTGTATTATTTTTTTAAATTATTTGCATGCAAAGCCAATCGGATACGAAATCTTTCCTCAGGACAAAAAATAAATTATTAAGAATTTCATGTTCTTATAATGTCTGGTTCAAAATTTAATGATTATTTGTCGCTCTTGATGAAATACGTTGAGAACCTTTTTGGTTTTAATTTCCTTTGCAATATACAGCTGGATGAAAGTGTACACTTTATTACACCTCTGCTTCGAGGAAGAGATTACTAAGAGTCTGCACAAAATTCTGGGGATTATTGAGAATAATCATTTTATCTTTGCCATCGCAACTTGGTCAGTAACGAAACTGGAAATTGTTTGGTGCTTTCCTGGATGAATTAGACGGCTGTATACAGAATACGAGAACAATGAAGCAAATCTATGCTTTAGGCTGTTTGTTCGGCTGAGGATGTTTTATCCTTGTATTTTCGTGTATTCTGTTCTGAAGAATGGCCTTTCTTCAAAATGTTGGCAGGAAAGCATCCACAATGGTATGAACCAAGTTAAATTATTTCTTTCTTCTGAACATGTCTACACTAACTTAATTCTTTAATATTCCTGTAGCTTAGCATGTTTCAAACGTTCCGTGTCTAATGAGAGAAAATATTTAATTTCACCTGACAAACGTGAGAACGTAATATGCTTGTTGAAATTCGAGTCAGGGTGAATTTCGTGCAAGGGGTAATTAACCTCCTTGGAGTTGAGTTTTCAAATCCGAAAACAAAACAGACAAAACCAGAGGAGACAATGCTTTCAGACCTGTTTCAAAAAAAGCGGAAGCAATTGCAAGCACTGGGATGGAAACCTATCTGAAGTCATATCGGTCTGAGTCATTCATTTTCGTTCAGTTCCCAGAATGACTTAAATCAGTCCGACATGGTTTTTGACACCAACCGTGTAAACAGTAGCAAGTATATTACCCTATTACAAAAAAAGTTAACACTTCATGAAATCAACGTGAATTTTTAAAATTCGCGTTGATTAAAGTCGCGTTAATTTTTGTTTAACGTTAATTTCCGCGACCTCAGTTTCCATTATTTTCGCCCCAAATTCTCGATACACTCCTGAAAGGAATACGCAGTTTATCAGGATGGAGATCCGCCGGTATCATGGACACTGTGAAGAACGCTCGAAAGGGCCAGATTCCTTCGTTCAACTTTTACGTTTAGCGACAATTCCACGAATATTGTTTGCACTTCGGATTTTTACACTAAGGGTTAAAATAAATTTGTTCCTGTTGTCTCCACAAATTCTATTTCTTTGTGTAGGTCGTGTTAATTTCCCTCATTTTGAAATTTATCCACCTCTTTCCCGTTAACTTCCTTGGTTGGGAAGACATTTTTCCTTCAATTCCCGTTAATTTAAGTCGCGTTATTTCGAATACCTTAATTAGCACGAGCGTTTATTTCCTACTCGAAGACAGATCCGAAGTCGAACCAGTCAGAGTTCTTACCGGTCGCGTGATAGCCTAAGAAAATTATAGCTTCACAGTATACTTCTAGAATTAACCTGTCGTTTTTCGTTTTCAGAACATGATGCGGTGGTATTTCCTTCGCGTCGCATTATTTTTAACATATCAACAATTTTCGCAAACACTAGTTGGAGGAAGCTGTTTGAAAAATGACGAGAATGACCCAAAATGGCGCTTTGCTGTGTTCGAGCGAAAAGAATCAGGTTGGCTAGACTTAATTCATCTCCCCCTTACTCAATTTTTCCTGACAGAACGTTAAGCTAACTATATTGTTGGTGTATAATATGATGTGCAGTACGGGCATTGCTTGGTAGCAATGGTTAAATTTGTTTGGGGTGTAACATACAAACCGCCATGAACATTCATCGTTAGCTGGCTAGTTCGGATACTCTACCACTAAGCTACGGAGAACTAGTTGGAGTTAAGGCAATTCAACTAGGCATACTGCTAGGATTTGAATGTTGATAAGTGATATGTGTGAAAGAAAATGAATGTGATGTTATGTTTTATTCCTGGCGAGGAAATGATACATTTTTTTTTTCAGTCAGTGATACAAGCATGCTATGAAACCCTATAGAATAAAAAAAATAACAACAAAGTGGGCACTGGCTGGTCCATTGTTTTAAATCTGTTATTTGTTTGTTTGTTTGTTTGTTTGTTTAAAAGTAACATAATTACCATTTAAGGAAGTTGCTATATTAACTTTTGAAATCCCTCTCTTTTATCGACAGACAAAGCCTTAACAAAGCACGTGATCCTTTCAAAAAGAGTGCGGTCTGAAATAGAATGTTCCCTAGCGTGCTTACGACATGCGCAGTGTGAATCATACAATTACCAACATGAAGGAAAACAACACCTCTGTGAGTTGAACGATCAGACAGCATTGATATCATCACGTGACTTAATGCGGCGAAAGGGTTTCTCCTATTATGGATCTGGAATGGTAATATTCACTTTGTTACAAGCGTAAAAATGATGTATATGTGGCTTTTTCAGCTTTGCTAAAGATCATTGTATACTGAATGAAACTCAGGGCATTAAACTATCTGTTCCGGGCTAGTTTTTAATTGCTGACCCGCATTTTTAGTTGTTAGTTACTGATTTTCAAAGAAGCAATTATTCTACTTTTGCTTGCTGTATACCTGATAACTGATATACAGGTAGTTATGTTTTTAATATACAGCGCGCCCTTCAAGAATAACTGTTAAAGGAAGCATAGACTGACGTTTACATACGATGAACTTTTGAACCTAGTAAATATAGCCGAGCTGAGCTCCGAACCGTGAGTTGGGCAACAGGCCAGTTTTAAGAAGATGGTTGCTCTTAACTTTTACGGGGAACTGCTTTATGCTGTGAGAAAGTGTCTATAATCATTTCCATTTAAACCTTGTTTTGCCGTAGAAACCGTGCTCAAATAAGATGTGTCAGAATGGCGGGACGTGTCAGCAGACCTTCAGAAGACTGGACGCTCCATACTGTTGTACCTGTGAACAGCGTTACCAAGGCGATGTCTGTCAACACTTCAAAGGTGACTAGCAGCACATAATTAACCAATTTCTGAGGCTAATATTTCAATATAATTACCTGTTATAGTTCAACAATTATTTCAGTGTTGTGGGAAGTCTGTTCGGAAATCCTTAACTGTTTTGGTATTTAATTGTTTATTGCTATGGATATTACCTTACCTTATAGTTACCTTACCTACAAAGAGATTAATTATTACGTTAATCATCTATTTTTGTCGGTTTTGGAAGGAATTTAAAAAAGCTGTTTAGAGTACCCACAAAGGCTACCTAAAATGATAGGAGAGACAACTGTAGGTAGTACAATTTGAGAAAAACAATTTCCTTTCTCATTTCCGTTTTGCTACGCTCCATAGGGCTATCTGTTGAATTCAAATATTAAACTAAAGAATGAAAAAACTGAATAATAATAATAATAATAATAATAATAATAATTAAAAAAGATCAATCAATTCTATTCGTTTAGGCAAAATAAAGACAACGTCTAGGCTCTTAATATGTTCGTCAAAAAATATATTTACACACTTTACTCCGTCCTCTTTTGGTTTAACTCCAATTTTCAATTCGACTTATTACCTGGCTAAGCTTAAGTCTTAAAAGTTTATACATTCCAATAAGTATTCGAAGTTTTTGACCTTGTTTCTCTATGATACAGGTTTTCGCTTTACCAAAGACAGTTCAGTGGAGGACGCCTGTGCTGAAGTTGAAGAAAACAAGAACATAAATTCTTTGAGTGTTTGTCTGCCGTTCAAGGCCACTGAGCTTAACAACAATGGAGTTAGCACTCTTCTGTCGTACGTCACCAACGATACTGCCGTTGTTATGCAACTCTACGCTAACAGAACTGTCAGGATTATCCTCAAGCATCAGTACAGGTATAAATTACTCTAAATTGCAATGATTTGGTAAGCTAACCTCACTTCAAAAACTCATTATAATTAATAAGGCCATTGACCTATCAAATGGTCAATAAAACAGCACGTGCAGTGCTTTTAAAACTTGATAAAACCTCCTTCCTTTTAGTATGCAGTGTTTAATGTTTTTCTCGTATGTTAATCTCCAACGTTCACAAAAGCATAATTGTTATGAACTCTCTTGGCACACGCTTTTCTAGGAATCTTTTTGAAGCCGTTCAAAAAACTCGCAGCACGCGTTTTATCGGGTCTAAAACACGATAAAACACTGCTGCTCCTGTTTTAAACATTACATAACTAGAGGACCCTTATGTAAACCACTTTTGTGATGTTGACATCCTCATTAAAGATTACCGTCATCATAATTGACATAACTTGCAATAATTAAAAGGCGTCATTAGACTAACTACTTACAACACCCTTGGAACACTTCATGTATCGTTCAAATTTCCTTTCTCTAGTGACTTCTCCTATGTGTCTCTCTTGGATGACACTTGGCATCATGCATGCTTCATGTGGGAGAATATTGGCGGGAATCTAACATTATACATCGACGGTCTTCTGATTGGACAAAATCAAGGAGTTCATCCGGGACTAACCTTCGACAGCACAGGCACTCTGGTTATTGGTCAATTACAAAGGGAAATCGGTGGACAATTCATCTTCAACGAATCTTACCTCGGAGATATTACAGATGTAAATGTTTGGAGCAATGTTTCAACGAAGAGCACCGTACAGGAACAGTCACTTGAATGTTTTAATCGCTTGGGCGACCTACTTGCCTGGCCTGTGTTTTCCGTTCGAAATCTTCAGTTTCAGAATGAAGCGGACAGCATTCCGACAGATTGTATAGGATTTGGTTAGTACAAGCTAGATACCCATCTGTCTGCCGTTAAAGTCTATCTGTCTGTAGGTCCAGGCGGCCGTCTGGCTGTCAATCTGTCTGTCCGTCCGCCCGTCTGCCTGTCTCCGTTTGTCCTCTAGAAGGGAGGAGAGAGTGGAGTAGTGTCTCCCTTTCCCATAGCCTATATCTTACCCTCCACCCCACCCCCTCCCCAGCTCCCATTACGTTAGTTTCTGGAGTAATATTGTGTTCCCACCGGTTCTAAGAGATCCCTTCTCTTTCAGTTACCCCATTACCCCATATCATCTTTCGGTCTCTCGATCTTCATTCGATGAATCCTTTTTTTTTTCTAGATCTCTCTGCAACGTACGATCTAGAATTCCCAAGGAGGACAAATTTAGACTACGTGCTTCTTCCCTGGCCGGCGTTTCCAGCTCTCGCAGCTTTCACGATCAGTTTCTTTGTCAGCTTTACAGATGAAGGCTCTAAGACCTATTTTAATTATTATAACATCCGTGCACTGAATGAGATATTCATCTACGAAAGAAACAAACGCTTCACAGTACGAGTGAAAGGAATATTGAGGTAAGAAGAAGGAGTCTTACCCGGGGGATGATCTGCAAAAAAATTGGGTGGGGGTGTGCCACTGGGAATCTGAAACTCTTAACTTTAACCAGACCAAGTTCAGTTGCATTTTACAACTCTATACTAGACTAAAGACCAAAACTTCCTATCATATTCCAGACTCGCTATTTTCCAGAAACTCGCTCAATATCACAGTCCATGCAGCCAAAACAAACAACTAAAACACTTTCAGCAAGTGTAAGTTCCCGGAAACCTAGGGCGCGTTTCTTTATCCACAATTCTTGAATAAGAATGGTTGGTACGGAATGCTAGGAATAACTCGGATTGTCTGCATAAAAAAACGCCCGGAACGAAGATGTAAGGCATTTCCACCTGTTCTTGCAGTTTATTGCCGACGGAGAGTGGCCATTTTTCTTCATGTCGTCGGCAATCATTTGCCAAATTGCCCTTTTCTTGTACGAAACACCACTGAAAAAAAACCTCGTACTTTTGGTACAATGAAATTATAAGCAATGTTTCATTGTGTCCAAAAGTGTAACCTGATTTTTTCTCCGGTAGAGACGTATTTGAATCCGCAGCGCTCATCTCGCCTTCCGCCATCTTGGATTTTCATTCGCAACACTCTGTTCATTCTGCCCCTGGGAGCAGAATGGATGGAATGGCATTCTGTCCATTCCGGAATAGGAATGCGGAATAGACAAACGCGCGCATTTTACGTTCTGGCCATTTTCATTCCAGAATTGTGAATAAAAAGACCTGCCCCTAGTTTAGACAATTATTTAGACAATTGGTCAGTATCCTGGAATATTATACCCTATTCTAGACCACAATTCTCTGATTTCTCCACCCTATCCCAGACTAAATTGTCGCATGGACCAGTTTACACGTTACAGTTTGTCGGCCGATTTCTTTTTATGTTGGTGTAGCGCGGGCTGAAATCAAGACATGTGTAGCACTGCCACATATTTCTTTATAAAATTGGGCCACGTCGGGAATCGGAAAGTGTAAAGAGTCTACCTCATTCAGTCTCTCGGGGAGTGGGGTATAAGTGATTATATCCACTGCGTTATAGTTAAATATAAGTTTTATCTTAAGAAAACGACAAAAACTTTAAGTTTACAAAACATGTTTCGACAGAAACTTCTGTCATCTTCAGTTGGTTAATTTACAAAGCGTTGGAAGTTGAATTTATAATAAGTAGACAAAAATGAAGTCTCTGTCGAAAAGTGTTTTGTAAAGTTAAAGTTTTTGTCGTTTTCTTTTAAAGTTTTGACTTACAGTTGAAACCGTCGTAATCCATAACGTTTGTTTGAAATCAGCAAAGAGTGTAGTTACGATGATGATAATGATGGTGATAATAATGATGATGATGATGATGATGATCATAATTTTCACAAACTAACCTCTTGGATATGGTGTTATATTATTATCTTACAGGTGGCACGATTTTGTTGTTCCACCCGACGGCCTCTGGCACCACGTGGCAGTGACATGGGAAAATGTCAACGGGTGTTACGAGATATTTGTCGATGGCCTCAAGAAGGGGCAAGGAGAGGGCTTAGTGAATGGAACCACCATTGTACCTGGCGGATATATTGTCATGGGGAATGATAAAGATCCTTTTGGATTTCAAAGCAGGGATGCTTTTGTCGGAAAAATATCCAGAGTCAACGTCTGGGATTACGTGATTCCATCTGAAACGATTATGTTGCTCTCTCAGCGCTGTGGGCAAGAAAATGGCGAGACTGTGGCATGGAAGGACATTAAAACGGGGTCATTTCATGGTGAAGTCCACATCATGGAACCTTCATCTTGTCATCGATCGTAATAGGCTGTTGAAATTGGCTGTCAAGCAGCGCCGAACCTAAGCATCTCCAGTCGCGCTCACTATTTTTCAGCCGTGAAATCACAATGCCGCAGAATGGCATTTGGCCGACACTTAATCTTAAGAGTACTTTTGCATTCTCCTGCAAGAGGAAGAGAGCCCCTGGGACTAGGTTACCTGTGCGGTACAATGGAACATAGGTTGCCTGTGCGGAATCTCCCGCACCTGAGGATGCTTTTTAGAAGCGGATACTTAGATGTGACAGACGTAAAACACAACCCCTTTATTTTTAACCCCCATAAACGGGGACAAGCCCAGATTAACAGCTTAATTTTATCTAAGGTGTCCAATTGGCAGACACATGACAATGGTCTCAACCTTTAACCATTAATAAATAAATAAATAAATAAATAAGTAATTTACCCAAACGACTGCCGTGTTATGGCAAAGAGAACGTTTTCACCGTTAAAAGGATATTAATTAAAGATGACACAGTGGACGATCGCAGGAAACAAGGGCCTTAACAGGGAAATAGCTTTCACAAATCATGTGGTAGAAAGGTAACTTTTAAAAGGAGATGGTGATCTTTACAGTCATGTAATAGTTGATGATAAAAATCATGTGATATGAGGCTTAACGACTTACCTTTCGATGGAGTTTCTTGTTCTAAGGCTGGGACCTTAGAGTTAGTGTTCGAAGTGTGCCGCTGTTGGAACTATATCAACAGCTTTGTATCTTAAAGCGAAGTCTACAATATGTTGTTGTTGCAATAAAAAAAAACAATCCCAGATGTTTGTAACAATGCAAAAATCTGGCCATGGTTTAGCCAAAATATAAAAATTGCCCCCCCCCCCCCCCCTCCACCCCTCCCTCCCTCCGTCCTCGTTTAAGTATACAACTCTTCTCTTGAAATGAGAGTGTCACATTGGCATTTTTGAATAGCCAAAAACATATTTGTATGGATGCAGGCATCAAAATAATGGTTCAGTTTTGTTAAGAATAAGTCTACTAGTGCACAGAAACTGGTCTCATTCATCTTTGGCTAGGATGGCTAGGATGGAAATGAATTATAACTTGAAAATATTGGCCAATTTTGTTCCCCGACGATCGGGGTAAACAGAAACGGCCATTGAAGTTTAGAAAGACGCTACAACGAATGTTTAGCTTTTGTTTCGTTTTGTTTTCCAAACAATCCTCCGCTTTGCCATGGAAAGTTAAAACCAAGTCTACGCAAGTACAAGATATGAGTCTGGAAGTTGGCTCAATCTCTACTTTGAAAAGTTCATGTGTCCTCTGGGTACCCATGCATGCGGCCAGTTTTGTACCTGACCCTTCCCGGCTAGGGACGTTTTTCGTTACACGACATGGTTACTAAGCCAAACCAACGTGCGCTTTGGAGAAAGCACAGCCGGACGTGGAAATCTTAAAATCTATCGTTTTATCAGTTTCCTGCGTAGTTTAAAAGGCTATTAAGACTGAAGAAGGAAGATGGAATATTTAGGAACGACGCTGGTTTGATCAAAACTCACGTAATGTGAAGTATTGATTGCCGCGATTTGAATCAAGTGAAGGTATTGATTTTTTGCATTCTTCTGCCTTCGTTGTCCTGTCGAATTTTACCTTTGAATTCCTTGTTCAATAATATTCTTAGGTGAAGTCTAACCAGAAGACCTAACAGTCCTCTTCAATACGGTTTAAACTTCGAGGAAACGGCAAATTCATGTGGTATGCAAATTCATGTGGTATGTAAACATAAACAATTTTTAATGTTGTTATCGGCAGTAATGCAAGCCAAGATTAATTAACGCGCAGTTCCGGGCATAAATTATGTATGCATTTTCTCTTCTGGAAGGGGGTTAGCGCGACAGTGGTACATGCATAATTAATGTACCGGGCTGTGCGGAAAAAACAATGTATCAAACAATTGGCCGTGCGTGTTTACTCAAGAGGGAGCTTTTAATTAGCAACAACCACAACGACGGCAGCGAAAACGTCTCTATTGAAATTAATTCACGTATTTTCAAAAGCCGTCGCGATTATTTCAACTCGTTCGAAATGGCATATGTAGGTGAAATTTCCTGGAGGTGACTTCTTGGGGACCTCACCCAAGTTTAGAAAGAGAAAGTGAAATTTGTCGTCGTGTGTTTACATCCTCCATAAAATGTCCCATCAGGAAATTTCACGCCCTTGTCGTGCAGTGGCGGTCCAGTGACAATAGAGCTTAGAACAGTTGCAGACCTATTGCAGGCTCAACCTGACGTAAAAATCTCAGACAAATTGTCAAAGCAATGCTTTGTATTTGCTAACATATTGCAACATTGGCGCACAGACTGGACCGCCTTATCGCCATTCAATTTTACCTTTTGTATGGTGCTATAGTGCAGCGACATGGCCCTTTTATGCGTAAAACGTTATCGGTTGCGTAAAAACAATGTAAGGCGAAAACATTTTTTTTTCTGGTTGTTAGAGCCAACGAAACACCAATATCGGCCCTTTCTGGGGTCTTAAACAAGGGCCCTCACCATAAAAGGGGTAGCTCCTCCCACCTTTTTGTCATACAGTCAGTGCTTCAACGTGACTTTATGGATGGTGGACGTAGTGAGCAAGAAGAAAGTAAAGGTTGTGGAATTAGTACACGTATTTCAAGAAAACCAAACGTGTCTTGAACAAGTAACCTAAGCTGTTAAAAGAATATTTTGGACAAAATTAAATATATTGTCATTGAGCCGCAAAAACAAATTAGCAAATCTCTAGCTTTATTCACGAGGCAAATGCGCATACGGATTTCAATATTCTATTGCATCTTGCCTCTATGATGTTTACAGCTCAGCGTCTACAATGAAATGAATAGTGGCTTGGCCAGGCCAAGGTTACATGCATAGTGCGGGTCCCTGTTTAAGTGCAAAACATTTATAACATTTTAGGGTGTTTTTTGGCAGTATATCAGGCGAATAGGTACTCTACCCCTCCCCCTAGCCAGTTGTCCTCCCCCACCACTGTCATCCCCTCTTGTCATTGATAGTGAACATATAACAGACTTGGTTGATCAAACCATGGGCGTCTTTAATGAAAAGAAAAATGTTCATACCCCTACACCTGAACTAACCCACATTTTTCTTAGCTCTTGCTTCCATGGACTTTGCGGTCATTAAATTCAGATTTTCAGCGCCGCGGCCATTGCCTTGATAGCAGCGAACGTTTCCATGCCAGTTGGCATGATCTGATTGGCAGGCAGCATGAATCCATAACGACCCTTGTCTCTGAGCTCCAAAGCAAATGAGTATTTCACTCCGAGAACACCGTATGTCCAATCCTTTGTGCCTCCTGAATTTGCGTCTAAAAATAGAAGACATGCTCAGTGATAATTAACAATTATTCCACAAGCGCGTGTTGCGATGCGAGATGACAGATATTGAACCAACGAAGCACGTACCGTCGAGTTGGCTTTAATCATCACCTTATTTCCAACAAACGGGAGTGAAATAATTGTTTTATTAAAAACAGTGACGAAATATTGCTATATCTTGCTGATTTCGTTTTGCAAGAACACCCAGAAGACAATTTAATAGTCGCTATTACTTGGGCATGGTACAATGGCTCAAATAGCATGGCCGCTAAGCCAATCAAATCCCAGGAATTGCATTATACAATGATTCATTTATCTAGTAATCTAGTAATCGGAAGGTCTTAGGTTCTAATCCTGATAACAGAACTCGGATTTTTTTCCTAGTATGCCTGTAATACATCATTCTCATTTATTCACCAAGCTTAAAATATTCCATCACATTCATTCCATCGCGCATATGCCACACATGACATTCCAATCCTAGCAGGATGCAAGATGTTTATCTCATGAACCTAGTATAGTTTAATGGCCTTAGCTCCCACGAGTCTCCTGTAGCTCAGTGGTAGAGCATCCGAACTAGTAGTCAGAAGGTCTTAGGTTCGAATCCTGATAGGCGAGCTCGGAATTTTTTCCGAGTATGCCTGTGTCACTTTCTGAATAATGCATTATTTTCAATGATCGATACAGTTGCTAACAATAAGTTGTGTACGTCATAAGACAAAAAAAAAAAAACCAAACAAGACAAACCTAGATGTTTCTTCAAGAACTAGCCGTTCCATTTCTTTGTAGAAATTGTAACCTTGAAACTTGTGTCTCCTCAAACTTTCTACGAAACTCGAGACTACTACATTCTAGCTAAACTACATATGGGATTGATTTTTTGTTTCCATTTAATTCCGTGTTTATAGATAGGATGGCAACTGGAAATGTGCTATTGTATTACCAGCGAGTGATCTACCCAAAATTTGTACCCCAGGGGTCTCTTTTCAAATCCAATGTTTGTACTAAGCATTTGTTGCCTGTTTAATTGGGCGAAATTTCAAAAGCGTATTATTGTTAGTTGGAACGACAGGTACAGCTGCTCAAACTCGTATCTTAAAGAAACATTTCTTTAAAGTGCCCCTGGGACGAAAAAATCGTTTTCCATCTTTTTGCATTTTCGTGTAGAATATGACCTTCTTACTCATGTTACCAAATTTCAATCCTTTATGGCGATTGGAAGTAGTTTTTTTTAGCTTTTTATTCGAGATTTCACGGCCGCCATTACTTGGCCTTGTTCCGGAAGTTAAGGCTCAAGTTACAGGAAGTGACGTCATTGGCTCAACACGAAAAATTCCACATGGCTAACTTTCATATGGATTCTACTTCATAAACTGTATTCTGCTGTTGCGAACTAAATAATACTATATAAGTAATACTTAAAGCATTTATGTATTATTAACAAAATTGTCAATTAGTAGCTGTCCTTAAAGTGCTACTGCGTGATCAAAATTTCACCTTTCCTTTAATTTTATTTTCAGCATTCGAAGGTATAGGAGGGAAATACTACCTATGCTAAATTTTAAGTTGTAATTCCAACGGAAAGCTCAAAAATATCGTTAAAATCGATTTTTGTCACAGTAACACTTAAAAGTTCTTTTCAGAACTGAAGAAGGAACATTATCAGAGCTGTGACAGAACAGGATAAAGGCGTTCGCCACGAGCGGTCAGTTCCGTCTAACAATTCATAGATGGTGAATCATGAAGAAAACACCTCAGACTGGGATTTGGCGTAATGGACAGAGAAACCTCTCCTCCCATCAATGTGCCCCGTGGTTCAAATTCTCTCTCTTTAATTGCCAATATGTTGTTGTGTGGTTACGCGTGTAAATCCGATTAAATTTACCTTCGCACATACGTGAAAGTAAAGTGACATTAGTCAAGTGAAAGTTGTACTCACAGATAATTATCGATGAAGGTCCTACTCTATACGACGTGCGATAGCCAGCGTTATACAACGCCTGCACTGCGATGTCAGATACTCGTTTCTAAGTAGAAAAAAATAATTATGTTTACTTCTTTACTGGGGGTGGGGTTTAAGGGGATTTGCTAGCGTGCACCCGCCGTCTTTAAAGACAGTCTGGAGCTGCACAATTCAGCATTTTTTTTTTTTTATTTGAAACATCATAGGTTGTTTCCATGGCTAACTTGGTGGTGGTTTTACAGTAAATGATGACGATGATGATGATGATGATGATAATAAGTATTTGGAGTATCCGTGACAATTGTTGGCTTCACACTACAAGCTAAGTTAGTTTCAAGTAAGCACTTGATTCAAGTGCACTTGAAAATCTCAAGTCGCACTTTAGAAAACCTGGCTTCACACCTGGTGACAAAGTATACACTTGAAGCACAAGCTGTCAATCATCGTTCGCGGTAAAATCAGAAATGCGACTGCTCGCCGGAAAATCATGAAGCCTTTACAACGGAAAAACGTTTTGTGTTGTTTACTCTTTATTTTGTCTTTAATTTTAACTCAGAGAGTTTTAACATTACAGGAAATGCATAGGTACTTCATTGTTTACGAGTACTTGGCGACAAAACAAAAGAACAGGCGACATCTTCTGAACTGAAAATCGATGGTTCAGGCTGTCCGTAAAGATGAAATTCAAATAAGACCGTAAGGTTAAATCGGCTTTTCCTTCTTTTTTATGTTTACTTACAAAAAAGACTGTTCCATGGAGTCCTCAAACTGCGAGGCGTATCTCCAACCATCCATTTTGATTTTTTTTTTTTTATTAATTTTATTTCACGGCAAAATGTTTATCTGTCCTGGCACCGCAGCACGTAACTTTCAATTGGTTTCCCTTTCCCTATTGGTCAAGTACGTTCTCAAGTGTGGTGTTGGCCATACTTGGCGGCTTACTTCGGCTTCTTTGAACTGCGAAAGTTTCCATGGTCACTAAGTAAAGTTCAAGTTGGTAGGTTTTACCCCTTCACACTCAAAGTAGGTTTCAAGTGCACTTAGATTATACTTACAAGCTCTAGTGTGAAGCCCCCTAATGTCTCGATGCTCTTACAAAACGTTAAAAATATAAAAATAAAATGCGTTATCATATTTTGAAAGTGTCTTCAGATTAATATATACTAGGAAAAGCATTTCCTAAAACGACGAGTCTTAATTAACTGTGCGTTTAAAACTAGTGAGTGAATTGATGAGTGATTGCAACACGGATAATAGTTGGACAGTCAACGAATTCTGATTTCTGTTTAATAAACACGACTTGAGCATGGCCTGACTGCAACCTCGTTCCCAAGAAGAGGAGAGACCCTGGGAACAAGGCTAGGCCAGACTGCTCTTTCTTTAGTTGATGACGTCAACTTATCCTTTCATAGCTGAAACAGGTCAGCTAACGAGTTTGCTTCCCGTACATAACACAGCGGGATTTGAGGTGCTATCATAAACGAAAACATCCCTTTCTACCAACATATTTCCTGTGAATCGGTGTTGCTCAATAACATCCAAAATCCGAACCCTCCTTTTCAGATAAAGCGTGAAAATAATTTTCCCTGTGCTTAATTTTTATTACTAAGAGAACATTGTGTCCATCGAACCACCGTCTGTTTTCGTTGGTTATTGATAAAGTAACCCATTCATTGAGTAATTGAAATCAGGAACTGATTGATTAAATTTTTCCTTAATTTTTAAACTTGTGTATAACAAAATGACAGTTCATCATCATCATCATCATCATCATCATCATCATCATCATCATCATCATCATCATCATCATCATCATAATCATCGTCATCATCGCAACCGTCACCAAAATATTACAGGATGTAAACAGCACAGATACTCAACCACTCACCTGCTCCGCGTAATCTTTCGGGTAAGCCCTTGTGTAACCCCAAGGTGTCATCCATAGCTGGCTGTAAGCATGGATATCCATGTAGCCAACGAGATTTCTGCGATTGCTGTACAGATACTTAGCTACGTTCAAGACCTCGATCTCAGAAAATGGTGCTTTGCCGTGATAAGTGTCACGGCATGGACTGGAACTGGTCCCCACACCTACGAAATAATAATAACGAAACTGAGGTGGTTTCAAAGAGAACGGTTCCTGCTTCTTTGTTGGGCAATTGCACGTAATTTAGTCTTTTAGTTAGAGAGAAATGGAGTAAACGACAACAACAACAGCTTTATTCTACCTCTAGAGAGCACTACAGTTGAAATGACAAAACATGAAATAGAAAAAGGATATTGGCGTCCTAATATAACTTGAGAGTTAAAGAACAAGGAAGCCAATTTTCATGAAATAAATTGCAATATTGTGGCCAGAAAACACAGAGAAAAGAGTAGGACAACAAAAACAACAGAGAAAAAATACGCACACCAGTATCTATCCAACAAAATAAAGTGGACAGTGAGAGTGTCAGAGCCATGTCAATGAACGTTGAGATTGTATAGCAGTTTTGAAATATACGCAACTAAAGCAGTTGCGAAAAGAATTTCAAAGTTGTTACATGACATATCAGCAACGTTGGCAGGCTAACCGCATCAGCGTGGAGCTAATAACTGCGGGCCCATAATTATGGCAAAAAAATACGATAACATACAGTTGACTCTAATAATGAAATAAGTAAATACGAAATAATATTTAAAAGAACGAACAGGAGTGTTACGTCGGGTTTAAAACCACGAGATACAGCCGAGTGGTTTAAGACCCGATAAAACATGTGCTGCGAGTTTTTTGAACGGCTTCAAAAACATTCCTTGAAAAGCATGTGTCAATCACGGGAGTGCATAGAAATTATGCTTTTGTGAACGTTGGAAATAAACATTCGAGAAAAACACAATATACTAATGTGGAGTGTTTTATCAGCTGATAAAACACTGCATACTAATAAGGAGGAGGTTTATCGATATAAAGTCACTGCACGTGATGTATTATTGACCATTTGATAGGCACGTACAAAATGCTAGGACAGGGAAGGCTAGGGCAACTGTGACATTTCAGACACATTGTTTTAAAAGTTAGAGGGATAATTTAAAATAGTCACCATTTTGGGTACCATGATATTATCAAATTCCTTCAATAATAATATTCCGTTGTAATATTTTCCCAACATTTATTTTCATTAGGAATCTGGAATAGTAGTAGTCATGATAAATTAACGTTCCAACTAAGTATATCTTTCAGTAGCGAGTGTTGCTATGGTTACCTCCCCACTTGAAGTTCCAGTTACGATTTGGATCGGTTCCTATGCAACTTGAGCCGGGATTGGGAGATCTGGTTTTCCTCCACATGCGATTCTACCAAAACAAATACAATCAATCATCCACTTGTATTTTGCGCTGCAGCTTGATAGAGAGCTCTTTCCACGTGGTATTGAAGGCTAAAGTCTGCTCTAGTTACAGTTGTATATTGTATTTTGTTTTCGCCTAGTATGTTATCGACTTAAGGAGACCGGTTATTCGCGAATTTCTATTGCAGTTGACTCCGCACGAGATGATGGTCGATTGGCTCGCTGTATCGTCAGGCAGACAGCCTCCTGGGAAGGCCTGATATGTCCGCAAAAGATGAGAAGCCAAAAACGCGCGGTTGATTTTTCGGAGAACACGTCCACTATGTACGAATTTGTAGGGTAAGTAGGTTCGATGGATTTTTATCAAATTCGGGAAAACGTTCCCCCGAGTTGATGGGTCAGTGAAACGGTGTCGGGGAATTGCGAAATTTTACGACGCGTATTCTTCTGCGGTAACCTTTTATGTAATGCATTTTAGCCATTCGGTCTTTGCGCTTGGATAACTAATAAACCAATCATAATATCACAAAAGCCTCACACCATTTTGTTGCACGACTCTCTGCTATTCACAAGGTGCAGTTATTTGGTTTCAGCGTCCCCGTTCGATGCCCATGAATTCATTTGAGTCATGCTCAGTAGTTTTACCTTCTGATGACTATCGACGCTTTCAAAACAGAAAAATCTGCCAAATTATAAGTTTTCCAAATTCTAAAAATGTTAAGCTTCCTATCGATGCCAAGGTTGTTGTTGTTTACTTTTCAAAAGCCACGCACCTACAATTTTCCGAAGGGGTACGCGAACGAAGAACCTTGAGTCTTTGAAACTTCCCTCCGTACGGCCGACTGCGACCCAACGACCAGTTCCGGCAATATCGAAATATTATCTGCACATAAGCTACGCTTTCATCAACTAGCACACATACAAATCGAGAGCGAACAATCCTACATGTTTTGCAAAAATCTTGATTGATTTTTCACTAGAATGAAAAGCCTCTCCTGGTTAATTTGCTATTTTAAAGTTAAACTGCGCGCGTAAATCGCTCATTATTCTTTTGCTACTCACTACCAATCACAGATTTTACATAACTCTCAAAATTCCCGCGCATGGGAGTTGATTGTCCCGTGGTCTATCAAACTGCAGATCATAATGACCGGCGTCAGATGTAACGCGCGCGCTTTCTCAACGGAAAATAAAGCCCATCCCGCTGATACTTTATCCATGTTATCGTAGAAAACAATGCAGCTTGTGGCTCCATTTGAGTTTTGACCATCTTATGACGTCATTTTATGGTCTATTTAACAATTATTCCACGAGCGCGCGTTGGATATGAGATGATAGATAGCCAACGAGGCACGTAGCGCCGAGTTGGCGCTCAAATCATCCCATATCCAACAAGCGTGAGTGGAATAATTGTATTATGAAAAACAATCAAGAAATATTTCCAGATTTTGCTGATTTCGCTTTGCAAGAACAATAAGTAGACAATTTCATGGTCTCGAGCATTGTATATTGGCTCATATACGATTGCCGCTAAGCCAATCAAATCCTCGGAATCGCATTATACAATGATCCAGTTTTTTTTTTTTTTTTAATAAAAGAGTATAGACCATGGAATACTGCAGTCGATTTGTTAAACAGATAATGAGTTGTCTAGCCTTTCAGCATTCATGATAAGTCAGTAAATGATTTACGATTATTTCTTTTAGTATGAGTAATGACTCACCGACGTGTGTGAAAATTCATATCCGTCAACATTAAAGACTGGCATGATCACCCAATCAAGCTTGTCCACCATCGCCGTGACAGAGGCGTCACTTCCATATTTGGATAGTATCTGCTCATAAACAACAACAACAACAACAACGATTATTGTTGCGTAATATTGTGAGAAAAATATCCCTTCTTTCCGGAAGTAATTTATAAAGTTAACAAGTATTTCTATTGAGAACGTTTTCTGAACTGTTAAGCAATCTATACTTACCCAGAACTATGAATCAGACTATGAGTTTCATGTCGAGCAGCAGTGTTTTATTGGGATTTAAAACCAGGAGGCGCAGACAAGTGGTTTTAGACCCGATAAAACACGTGCCGCGAGTTTTTTGACCGGCTTCAAACACATTCCTAGAAAAGCGTGTGTCAAGAGAGTTCATGACAATGATGCCTTTGTAAAACGTTGGAAATTAGCATACGAGAAAAACTTTAAACACAGCATACTAATAAGGAGGAGATTATATCGGGTTTTAAGACCACTGCACGTGATGTTTTATCGACCATTTGATAAGTCAATTGGCTGATGAATTACTAATGAGTTTTTGAATGTGATATAGAAATGGGTAATATATAGTTACCTTATCACTTCAATTTAGCACCCTCCACACCTGGAAAACTAAATGGCACCTTCCGGTGTTATTCAACCCTCCTCCCACAGAAAAGAAAGAGAATTAACAAAAGAAGGGAAAACGAAGGAGAGAAATAAAGATCTGACGTTAAACGTTTCGTGCGCGGTGACTGATGGATCTCCATCCATCTTGTCAGTTGGTTTGTGTTCAGTCTCGGTTCCTTAGTTCCTGTCGCACTTACAATTGACAGCTTTTAAAAGCCAAGTTACGACTAACTGGGTTTTGAATGTTCTTGAAAAACCACACAAAGGTGTTTACTAGTTGAAATTTGAAAGAGCGGTTTTCATTTAAGTGTCGTAAAACCCAAACCAATTAACCTAATTACTCTAAAGTAACTCTTCAATAATACAAGGACCACTTGTACAAACAGCAGCAAAGTGAAGCCGGATCTTTGTGTCGATCAGGATCAGCAATATTGAATAAAATGTAAAATTAAATGCAAGGCTGATTGGACGGCTAAAATAATTTAATTGCCCAGTATTTCGGTTAGACAATACTAACCTTCTTCAGGGGCTGCATAAGCTCAGTAAAAATTGGAAATAAACGGTTGCAATATTTAAAATGATACAAATGAAAAGTTAAGATAAGATTGGTTGATTACCGTAGAAAGCAGAAACGTGTGATTGAAGCCATCATAAAAATAGAGATATAAACAGATTAAGTTTCATCGCGTCTGTTCATCCCATAGGGTTCAAGAGTCTCCCCCTTGGAAATTAAAAATGCTTCACTAGCTTTCCGAATACCGTCTCAACACACAACAACAGATGAAAAAAGCGCAAAGAACAAATCAGCACTCGAAGCAAACACAGGTACCTTGTGTATTCGATTAACGGCCGGCCTACCTCGGATAAGCACCCACCCTGAAAGCCCAAAAAGTTAACAAGTGCCGACCCTTGAATAAGCGCTCATATTGAAAGCTTAAAAAGTTAATAGGTGCTCAACCCCCCCCCCCCCCCCTCCCCCCGCAAAAAAAAGGAAAATTTGTACTCTGAGCCCAGCGTGAAGTAAGAGGAGCGTCAGTTGTGTCCCAAATGTCCTCTGAAAATTGGGAAAATAATATGTGCCCACCCTTATGGGTCCAAAATTAAATAAGCGCCCAGAAGTCACACTTCTGTTTTGGTTTTGCTTCTCATTGGTTGAAAAAGAAGCGCAAGTTTTTCTAACCAATCACAGAGCGTGCCAATGCCAAATGCCAAAGCAAATGGGAAATTACTTTCGACATTCAACTGAAAAATGTTCTTTTCGAAGAAACAGACCTGATTGATCATAATCATGCAGGTTGCTTGAGTTACCCACTCCCTCGCATGAATACCACAGTTCATGAAAAACATCTTTCGTCCCTTTTCGGACTTTGACTTTGAAATCTGAAATTGCAACAAAGATTGAAAATTAAAAAGATGGCAAATGATACCGTTGGGTAAAATAAGTCTTTTAAAGGTAACCGGACTTTGTGAAGTCCAATTATGATTTACAAGTATGGAGAATCTCACTTGTCTTATCAAGAGTAATTCATTATTGCCCGAATTGAACGACGCGCTCTGATGCAACTAATCACATTCAATATGAAATTGGGAGAAGAAATATACTAACATCCTGTGAGGAATCAAAATTAAAGAGATTCGTTGAAAGAAAAGTAAAGCCTTGCAAGTCAGTTGTCGTATTCCAGTGCGCAATGTCCGATAACTCAGGAATATTGCAACGTACATGTACAACAACCTACTAATCCTCAAATATGGGCTGCTAATTAATTAACGGAGACTTTCATATTCAACTGAAGCATTTTGCAATTGGTATAGTATCGTAATTAATATAATTAAAAATCATACCTTCATGGCGTAAATGGGTCTTCCTTCATACGAATTACCAACATTTACCAGGGTCGCCAGATTCGAGTATCGTCGTTCCAGTTTCTTCATTTCGGTTACAATCTGAAATATTATTTACGTCTCTAATATATTAATCTTTTTTAACATATATTCAGCCTCATTAAGATATATTAGCATAAACAACAAAACTATAGCCACAATCATGGACAAAAGTTGTTGAGACACATGAAAATTACTTACCTTTTTCTCTAGGTGTAAATTCTCCTCACTCCCCTCGTGAAAAGTAGCTTCCCCTTTCCCCTTTTTCAATGTTGGAAACAAATAAACATCCAGGAAGCGTTTTGCAACATTGTTTTGGGGAGAAGGGGGCGACTACAGATTGAAAAGGTCTTTTCATTCAAATACAAAATACCATTGGTTGTCTCAACACTTTTGTCCATGATTGCAGCTACAAAAAAATGTTATCAACAAATAGACCATTTCCGAGTTGCTGTGAACCTCATTATGAAAGCGAGGCTAAGTGCAAAGTTTCATGTGAAAATTGGTTTTGTTTGCACATAAAGACTAGTTTTCATGACACAAACTTTGCACTAAGCCTTGCTTTCATGATGAGGTTCAAAGCAACTCGGAATGGCCTGTTGAAATACCTTGGCAAAATTTGAGAATAATCAGTTTTTGAGAAATGATCATTTCTCAAAGAAAGTATCGGCTGGTGACAACTCTTGCCTACCAGCCGCATATACATTCTTTGTAAATTCCACAATTTCTGGAGGCTAATTTCTTCAATAGAGCGGTGTCCAACGGAATGTCGTTAAAATAAACCAAAACCAAAGTAATAACTTTGGCCAATCGCAACAGATGTAAACAACACATCGAGCCAATCATAATTTGAAGCAAATACATGTAACTGGGGCCAAGCGCGGGAAAACACTTGCGGCCAAGCACGATGGGTTTTGGTTTGGATTCCTATTGGTTGATTGGTTGAGAAAGTGGTGTGTTAACCAATCACAGAGCGTAGCAATGCAAAACCAAAGCAAACGCGGAATTACTTTCGACACTCAATTGAAAACCGCTTTTATATTCGATATATCAAACTTACACTTCTTCAGTTTACCAAGTGTGACATGCATATTTTTGAAATATGCTAAAGAAGTAAAATGTCAAAAATGACGTCGGCAAATTATAATGTGTGATGTATGAGTTTCGTGAAGGGTTCAACTCTTAGAAACCCTTCTGAACGGCAAGTTCTAATCATGAAATTGGGAAATCTAGAATCAAAGAAAAATCTAAAAGACCGATCTACGAGGTCATGTCGTTGTTTTTAGGGCAGGGGAGCACTGCAAAGGAAGCCGGAAAATACCCGGGTGACTTCAAACCGATTCAATTCGCTTCTCATCTCCTGGAAACTTAACCTTTTTTTTTTTTTTTTTTTTACTAATTTTAAGGTGCTCTTTCCAGCGATATAAGTGGTTTTAGAGATTACCTGGCCTACATAAAAACTTAAATTACCACTAGGGTTTAAAGTGGCATTTCGGAATCGTAACAAAGATATCGATTTCATACCTGTGTTAGACGATTGTAACGACCATAGTCGAACCCACTCGCCCTCGACGATCGTGGAGGATTCTCGTTATCCACCAAACCCTGCACATCCGGGATAAGGATCGTGAAGACAATTCCATTTGCTGCGAGGAGCTTAGCAAGTCTTGGATACACCGCCGCCCGCACATGAATATCAACAGAAGCCCCTACATGGGAGGGGTGGGTCCAGAAGTCCAGGTCTAGCTGCAAATAAATATAATTTACAAGCAAGGATGAATGCTTTTAATGCGGATGGCTCTAGACCTGGCAGTTACGAGATACTTTTTTCATAGCAGCTTTGTTTTTTGTTCATTTTTTCAGTATTCTTTCGCCAGATATTTAAAAAAATAAATTGAACTAAAATCTGACAGAAAGCTGGCTAGGTAAAGGTACCATTCACTCGCTTGCGATACCGCTATTGTAGAATGTAGCAATGTAGCGATGCGACCACGGAACAAAAAAAGACATCCCTTTCTCTTTGTTATTCGGCTCTGCGATTCTTTTATTTTCGAGTTTTTGTATACATACAATTACAGATGAAATTTATTTAGGGTCTCTATTTCTTGACAGCATAGCTTCATTGATCTTCAAATATCGCTGAAAACTTGTCCACTAAAATCTTCGCGCCAAAACTAAGGAGTAATTTGTCACCCATGATATTAACTTACTAATAAAAACTAGTAATAATCGTAGATTAGAGAATGCGTTCGATGTCACTAGGCCAATCTCGTTCCCAGGCTCTCGCTCTTTGTGATGTCATCACGCCCCTGCAAAAAAATGTGCCGGTGATGCCAGATGTGCGTCCCAAGATTTCATCGACCCATCCACGACAAGTCCCATAAAATCTCGAATCAAATCCGTATTGTGAAGCGTTCTTGCTACGTCGAACGCAATTACAACTGTTTCAAGTTTCATTTAAATATTCTTCTATACTCACATCATCGTTTTCAGTAAGGCTTGCGAGAAAATCCAGTTGCGCCTTGTTTCTTGGGACGGCACGAATGACCCGATCTCTAGAAATAAAAATCGTAAAGGTAAAGTAAATATATTTTACTCGATGGTTTTACATATAATACGCGCGGATATTTTGCGAGTTGCGTAATATTTTTCCGAGCCCCGAAAGGGCGAGGAAAAACACGAGCAATGAGCAAAATGTCCGCGAGTTATTCCACTACAAAAAGATTTTGCGTTTTTGGCTTTGTCTGCTTTGGTAAGAGTTTTAAAATACACCCGGTATCGGTATATGGCGCGTACGAATGACGTAAACAACACATAAAGCCAGTTAAATGTCTTTAATTTGATTGGATAAAATGAAAAGATAAATGACAAATGATTGGCATGCTAAAACCTAGTTTTCGAGCTTACATCGTTTCAAAACCTATTCTTCCATTGAAAGCCACGTTTACAATTGTAATTCCAAAATATTTAAGAAAGTCTCAAAATCAGGGAAATGTCGTCAACTTATAGTGACAAATCCATTTCCGATAAATCAGAATAACAAAAGTTCTTTATAGTTCATCATCACTATTTACAAGGGGCAAGATTCTCTTGAATTTCTTCTGTGGATCTGTGGCATGGACGGCAGCGTAGCCAGCATCGGCAGTGGTAAAGGTAAACTGGCAGTCATTACAGATAGCTCCAGTGAACAATTGTTTGACTTCACTTTTATCTCGCTGTGGATCAGCTCTTGGCGTCAGTATTTGGCTTTCAGCGACAGATTTATTACGTGCATCACATACCTCGATGAAGCTGCTAAGTGTCAAGGACATGTCCTTCTGCTGCTCTGTGGACGTACTGGAATAGCTGTCTTAAGACTTAAGGTTTCTTTCTCCAACAAGTGCAAGGGCTCCACATTCTCCTTTCTGAGCGTTGAAATCATCGTCCTACGGACCGAAAGGTTGGTGTGCCTGCCTGTCAACCCGGCGGCATCGCTCATGGATTTCATAAATGAACCGAGCGAATTCCTTCCCAGAGGCTGTTTTTTGAACCAGATATTGGATGATGGCTTAACAATGGACGCCAGATAAAATAGGGAATCTGCAGCAGCCATTTCAGGCGGTCGTCTTGCCAGATATTCTTTAAAGATGCTCACAGGACAATGTGATCCTCCAGTAGCGTACATTTTGGGCTTGAACGTGCGGTCAGGGACAAATTCGTGTTCTCCAGCACGAGTCTTGCTTCCACGCTCAGTTATCCACTCGACGTAATCCCTTCCTTCGGGCCGTCTTCGCATTTTATTTGGAAGTCTCCAAACTTTACTTGGTGATGTTCGTCACGAGCTTTCCAACCAAAGAACAGGGTGTTGTTAGACCAGACTGTACGTAAAAGGCTTTGTGGTGTGTGGTATCCTATAAATTGTTTCTCGTCCCACAGCTTCTGAATCTGATTTTCGCTCAGTCCCAGAGGTTTTGTTTGGCTTTTGCCCTTTGCCGGTACGGCGAAGCTGTTTTCGCTTTGAAGATAGAGCTTCTCTGACCTTCGTGAACTGTCTGTCTGTGAGTATACTGTATAAAATAATTCTCTTTTTCCGTTAAGAAGCGGTCGAAACTTCGTAACATAGACGCTAACGTATCAGGTTCATATTCGTCCCCGTTCGTCTTACGTACGTTTAAAAAAAAGTGAGCCAAAACTTTGTCAAGTTCTTGTTCTGGTTTGTTTTCAATAGTTCTCGTTTCTTTGACAGTTTTTGCCCATCTGTAAAACATATTAAGGTCACTTTGCGTCTTTTCAGTTGTGTTTGTGTTTCTGTTCTCAGCAATAAAATTGTCAATGTCTTCGTCGTTCAGTTGTCCGCTTTCTGTTTGTTCTGTTTGCTCAGTAATTGTAGCAACACCACCCGTTTTAGTAGGTTCTGTTTGTTCAATTAAGTAGTCTGTTTCTGTTAAGAGTTCGTCTTCTCAAAATTCAAGTCCAACTGAACCCAAACAAGTCAAAGTTGAGTTCTTCCAGTCCAGCCATCGTTGCTTCTTTTCCTGCCTTTTCCGTCCGTATTCGCTCTGTTGTAAACCGGTCAAACTAGGACACTGCAGAGTATTACGTTCTCATATTTTGCGCGTTCTCTTGACCTTATTTGGTGAAATGACATAATAGTGGAATAGTAAAGTTATTTATACACAGTTAGATTTAACGCTAGAAGTTTGTGGGGCCGTGTGATCAAACAAATATTTTAAATAGAACAGAAACTCTTAAAAATCCCTACTGGCAGGGAAGCTTGCCAGTTGGCTATTTACAAAGTGTGGCCGAGGATTCAGACAGGGCACTACCATGAAACAAATCCAAGTTAGTGGTCAGAGAGGGGACACGAACCTGGGGCCTCCCGGCAGATTACGAGACCACGCCTCTAACCACTCGACCACGCCGCCTGGTCATCCGGGTTATGCGTTTATTTTAAGAAGCCTATTGACCTTGGTCAGTCCTTTAAATTTTGAGGATGGGCTTCAATGGGAGAACCATCGACGAATCTTTGACTGCGTGGTAATTATATAAATGAGGATACTTTTAGTCTGAAGGGGCCATGGCGTGGGAATTTGTTATGTTTTTGTTCAAGACTTTGCTGAAACTGAAACTAATTAACTCTGTTCCTACAACACAAAGAAATTGGAAAAATATCAAGTAATTTACTCAAACGGAGAACCAACGATGACTAGTTTTTTTCGTTTTCCAAAAATTATTGGTTATTTCAAGTTGCACTCCATTTCCGCCCTCTACATCCGTGTTCAGTGCAGTACTATAGTAAAGTGTACCAGGTTTCCATCAACGAAGTCTGGTTTTGTGTTAGTAAAATTAGCTGGCGCAGTCTCTGATATTTTAAACGTGACCAAAGTCTATTTTACTTCTTCGATCTTGAGCAACCAGGCTTACAACTGCTCAACAACTCATTAATTGGTATGATGACCACATTATCATGGATCAAACGTACGGAAAAGATTAATGAATATTTGCAAGGGATATCGAAAAACCCTCTACCACACAAACACTGAGGCTGTTATTTAAACGAAGTTCAGAGGAGGTTTAAACCTCATTCCTAGGCCCTACATCGCGCTTATCAAGTGGACCGAGCTTTACTTCGGAGGAATGGGGCTAAACTTAGCGTGTCTGCCCGAACAGGGTACGAAGCTGACGTATCATTTTAAATAAGGAGCGAAGGGGGATGTGGGGGAAGGGGGGGGGGGGGGGTAGAGATTTTGGACACATTACTTTTGGTTAATATACAAACAAGCGACGCTAAACTCTGAAAATGTGGCACGTGAGGTCAGCCAAATTTTGACCGGCAGGAATATCCCTGCATTTGGTAATGAAAAACTAAAAAGTATATGTTTCGTACAGTAACTTTATTTTAGTCATGTGGTTTTGGATACTTTTTGGTTAATTTTGGTAGCTTTAAAGTTTTGGGGAAATCAGGAAATCCTAGACAGCCTTCCTTTGCTGACCTCAAAGGAGACATCCCTGGATTTATTACTGACTTTTTGACCGTCAAGTTTCTTTGCCATAGCTTTAGGACTCTCAGAGTCACTGAAGGGGGATACACTCCCCCCCCCCCACCCCCGTCCCCACCCACACACCAAACTGTTCCCATAAGACCTCCCAAAAATTCTGCAACTGGTTCCTAAATAGGGGTTCGATCCTTTCTGAATTTCTGGGAAAAGTGAATTTTAAATTCTGCGCCATTTAATCTAGCATCCTGGCAAAAAAAAATATTATAATTGATACTAACCGATAAACGAAAAGGATTCGACAAGAATACTTACAGTACTCGTTAATCTATCGCAGCTCTAGGGATATTGATGTCTCAAATTAAATTTCCATCAGTAGAGTATAGAAGTAAATAGTACTGAAGGAAATTGAAGCACTGCTTAAGGCTCTCAGAACGATAACTTCGATCGCGATTCATTCCTTGACGTTTGCCATTGCCATTTGAAATCAAGGGTAAACTGTAGAGGCACTGTTTAATTAATGAAACGGGTTTATAAAAACCAAGGCAAGCGCACATTGAGAATATAACTTCTTTAGCAGAATTGTCTTTCAGTTTCTGTATCTTCCAAGTTAGAATGTATTTAGTTTTTAATTACATCAGGGCGTTGCATATAAATTTCCTCTTAACGCAACACTCAAACGTTTAACTTACCCTTCAAAACGTGCGGGTCCTTCGCAAAGACCTTTCCCAAAAACGGCGAACAAAAACACTAAGGCCAAACCACGGCGCATTTTGAGACCGATTTAAAGCTAGTTGTACCTTATTCAAAAGCAGCAACTAGGTAGTGATGAACTCACACGTCGAAGTCGAAAATAAAAAGTGCGACTTCTTCATCCTTTCAATCATTCGCAGCTGAACGCAAACAAGTGATGGAATAACATTTCAAATTCTTTTGTGTTTGAATCCGCCATTAACGCCACGGACGCCTTCAGTCCACTGAAGTAAAAAGGATCGATTGTCATCAATAGTCACCAATCAAATAGTATTTGATCAGTTGGTGTGCGTTCCATACCCGGACGTCTCGCCCAATAAATACGATCCCACGGTATTTAACTAGCTGCTGTGTTCAATCTTCCACCTTGAAGGTGCTTAAAATTGAGGTAACTTTTTTTAAAATCTTGGTAAGCGGTTTTCTCTTGGGAGAAACAAGAAAATCAAAAGTGCTGCTTAATGTTCAGAATTCTGTCAGTTGAATGATCAATGTTTTGTGATTCCCTGTCTTCTCACAGAGGTAAAAGAAAGAATTCTTTTGTATAGAAATCGAAGCTTAACTGCGGAATACTCATCCACTCATTTGTATCTCATTGAATGCCGTGGAAATAGGATGTATAGTTGTCTGCTTTGTTCGTTAAAGGTGCCGCAAGATGAAGACAACAGTGGCCAGAAGTGGCAGAGTATTGTACAATTACTCCGGAATTGAACAGGAACTGCCCACAACATAGCTCTGACCAATAGATTTGTTTGCTGAATGTCACAGCTAAGCATTTTATCGAATGAAACAAAATAAACTACCACCTTGCAAAATAAACAAGTCGGGCCATTAGGTTTCTTTCGACTCGCCAAATTTCAAAGGGCGATGTCATTGATTTAGTGCCAAATTGAGCAGTATTTTCAAGTTCTTCCCAAGTAAAGATCTCTTGAAAAAAGGCACAAAAAATGTTGATGTCTTTTCTTTCTTCGATAAATCACTTGACATTTTCTTCTCTAGTCAATCTAGGAACAATCTCACATATCAGCAAAGGTACCTTGTGAAATGTTCTATGTAGTTTTGATAAAAAAGACAGACGTATAGACAAAAGTCATCCGGCAACGTGAACTAATCACACCTCTTTTTCAGTTGCATAGGGCAGCTACACAATCCCTCCATTTGGCCCGTTTTTTTTTTTTTTTTTTTTTTTTTGCCAGAGTCCAACCTTCTACACACGATAATCCCATCTTATCCAGGTCTTTCACAATAGTTTGCTCCGGCTCATCTCCTTGTCCACGACACAAAGAGGCAGGCCAAGAAAAACATAGTCGAGAGTGCCCCCTTGAAAATTAAAGAACGTATTAATCTCGACATATGGAAGGAAGAGGTAAGCTGCCATGCACCTCATAATTAACTGTACATACAAAATATTGTTATATACATCTCTAAAAAAAATATTACAAAATATTGTAAAATACATCTATCATCTATCAAAATATTGTAAGTATACATCTATCATTTTTTCACTAGGCGTAAAATATACCATCACATTTATTCCATTGTGTATATGTCACACATCGACATTCAACACCTAGCTGTATGCAGAATGTTTATGCCATCAATCTAAGCTAGTTTGATGGCCTTAGGGCAGCGGTAAGTGTTACAAGCACGTATTTCTCAGTCCTTATCATCGTCATTATCATTGTCATCTTCTTAATTTATACATCAAATGATCCTCGTAGTAGCCGTATGATCTAAAAACTAAACTAAACAAATATGAAAAAAAAAAACCACTAATTATAATAAGTATAAACTACATGTATTACACAATACTCTGCCAAATTCAACAAAAGTTGTGATTGACTATTGCTTGCATTTTGCGTCAAAGCGATCCTACCAAACAAAAACCGTTCATTGCAGTTCAGCCATGCGCCATGCAGTAAGAAATTTTGCCACTGTTGTCTAGAGATAATATATAGCAGTGACTCTGGTTTAACATTGCGTATCAACTTTCGGCTCAAATTTTGAAGAGTGAGTTGATGTTTATAACAAAAACAGAATATTTGTTTAAAATGTATTGTGGTCACGTTTGCCTTCGGGTCAAACTCCAAGTTTCAAAACCCGCTCTCACTTAGCAGAAAAGAATAGTGCTGAGCCAGAACGAGTCGTATTGAACGTTCTAATTTTATTTTAGTCAGGTTAAAACCCTTGGATGTCACATTTAGACGGGTTTAGTGATACAATTGACAACATCGTTGAAGTAACAATTCACCACACAGACCAAAAATATAAGATGACAGATGTGCTGTCAAACCAAAAATAAATGTTTTCAGTGAAATATAGCTTAGTATGTTTGTGCAGAAAGTTTGTTTTTTTACTGTTATTATTTTGTTTAGAACTGACTTAGACGTTGGACCTTCACCGCTGATGCAGTTAGAAAGCAATATTATTTTATTTCAGTTCCACGAAATATAACGCTTACATGAAACGAAAGAAGGGACGTTTCCCGGATTACCTCGATCGTTTACCTGGATGTTATTTTCTGATTTTTCCGCAAGGCTGGATCTTCGAAATTAAGAAATTCCACTAAGTTATTCATGATTCCCTTCTCTCTGAAAAAAAAAGACATGATTTTGGCACTGCTCTAGTAAAAGAATTGTTGTCACTGATAATGTGTTTTCATAGAAGCTATGACGTTTATTGAAGCAACGAACTTCGATTATTCAATCCGCCCCCCTGTTCCGAGATAAAACACCTTCTGAGCAGCTAATCCTGCTATAGAAAGCTGCTTTTTTAGAACTGACTTGGTCGTTGCACCTTGGCCGCCCATGCATTTAGAAAGCGATATCGTATTATTTCAGTTTCGCGAAATATAACGCTTACAAGAAGCGGAAGAAGGGACAAATCCCGGAGTACTTTCATCGTTTATCTGGATATTATTTTCTCATTTTTGACAAGGCTCGATTTTCGAAGAGAAATTGCATTGAGTAATTCATGAACCTCTTCTCTCCGAAAAAAAAAAAACATGATTTTGGCCACCGCTCGAGTAAACGAATTCCAAACGCCTGATCAGTCCAGCTACTGTAACTTCGACTGCAAGACCCGTATTACCTCTTTCTCCTGCCACCTTCTTTCGTGTAACATACACGACACGCCCGTCTTTAAGGCTTGCGCATTCCATTGCGGTATTCACTCACATTACGTTTACGCTTTAAGATTCTGTTTTGATGCTAAATCTTTATATTTGTCTTGACTAGAATGGTATAAACTATTCAATGAGTGACACAGGCATATTTTGTAAAAGGAAATCAGAGTGCTCCTTTCAAGAGTCGAACCTAAGACTTCCGATAACTACAACGTAGTTCGGATACTCTACCGCTAAGCTAAGGGAGACTCGTAGGAGCTAATTAAAGGCCATTAAACGGCAGGTTTAAGGGACGAACATCCTGCATACTGCTAGGATTTGAATGTCAATGTGAGGCATATGAGCATTGGGGGAAAAAAAAGGTATATTTTGAGCCTGGTGGATTAATGAGAATGAAGTATTATTATTATTCAGTGAGTGACACAGGCATACTAGGGAAAATGAAACAAGAACTTAACACTTTCGTTATCGACCCACGCGTTCAAAACAAAACACGGTGTTTTTCCCGGATTTCAAGAGACAAAAGGAACCGTTCATTGCAACAGGTTGTCTTTATCTTAACTATTATCTTCATTTGTAAAACCTTAATAGCACTAGCTCTAGCAACTCA
This sequence comes from Pavona decussata, assembly GCF_977016875.1. Classification (NCBI taxonomy): domain Eukaryota; kingdom Metazoa; phylum Cnidaria; class Anthozoa; order Scleractinia; family Agariciidae; genus Pavona; species Pavona decussata. Next base: position 1,738,917 of record NW_028145590.1, read on the forward strand.
GTATTCAAGAGAGAATATATTTAGTTTAAGGCTGTTTTCCTCATAATAAGATTACAAGCGAGAGAACAAATTACATGAGTCGTGTTGTAACATATTCCATTTTTATATTTTTAAAATAATCATGTCCGTCAATAGCACATGTTTATCTCGTGTTTCCCCTCCATACACCCACTGAAACAAAAGTGGGTAATTTTCCCGGATTCCAAGAAATAGTGTGGCTTATTTTAATTGGCCAGCTCGATAATATTGTGCACTTTAAGATGAAGACTTGTCCCAAACATTTTAGTGTAGCTTCGGAATTCTCGAGCTGCTGGTCTCGTTGCGAGTGACGTAGGTGTTTTTGTGAGTAGTCGAAATCTTGGTTTCCGTCTCATAGAGTGCTAAGTGGCCAAACGCTGTCAAAATCATGTTCCCGTCTAAAATGATTTTTGGGTCGATTTTGATCGACACCATAGGAGATTTCATCGCGTTCAAGTATTACCCGCAGGGAGGTTCTAGAGTTAGTTGGGCTTTCAACCAAGTAAAGTACAATTTGATGAAGCTCCAAAATGCTACTCATACGTTGGCAGACGTATTCTGCAACAAACCTGAAGAGTGCAAGAAGGCAGCTGACGAATTCTTTGTTATCGTTGCTGACATCCCTCATGACCTTGTGGAAAAGATTGCAGAGTTTGTGAAAAATTCTCCATCGCAAACAACACAGCAACCCCAAGGTGACGGTGCGGTAAGGAAACGGCAGCAAAGGGCCGCCAAGATAAACGCTGCCAATTATACCAAGGATGAAGTTTCACTCCAAGGCAACTCGTCAAAGGCGGAAGCGGTAATTAAATCGCTGAGGTTTTCGAGCTACGAAGAAAACAACCTCTGTGACCTTAAGGAAGGGATACCTCCAGGTGAATACGACGCCACTGTTGATGAAATAGCGGACTTGACTAACATGCCGGAGAAGCTGAAAAAAGTCATCAAGCGGGCGAAGAATTTTACTGAAGGAAATGTCCTAGCCGTTGACAGATTGCAATTCAAAACCGAAGATGGTAACATGGTTTTTGGCCGAGTGGCTGTTATTCGGAGAGGAGAAGTTCTGGATATGGCGTATTCGCTTCACTCCGTGGAATACCAGTTGAAGTCTAAACAACGCCAACCTGGAAACGCTGAAAAACTGCAGCAGTTTTCTGGCAGTCTAGAGGACGGCTCGGACAAGGGCGACGCGTTGGACGAAATTTCCTTTGATTTGAGAGAAGATTTTCTGGCATTCTTTCATAAACAAGCCATTCAAGGGTTTGTAAAGCACTGTGATTTCGTCTTGAAAACTTTGAAAGATGAAGACCGAGATGAAGTTCTCAAACAAATGGGTGTTACGAATGACGGGACAGCAAAGGACGAAAAGGCTCACTGAGTAAAAGGAACTTAGACTGTCACCTGTTGATTGTATATTTTTACCTTTTTTCATAATTAAGCAGGTCTCCAAATAGAAGCTTATTAATTTTGCTCTTTACCGCAGTTTAGGATCAAATCACTAGGATTAATTTAAATCGTATTTTAGGTATTTTTTTCTTTCGCTTTTACTTTTATCTTTTTAAATGTAAATGACCCCAGCTCGTTCAAGGGTTCCGTACCAGCCGAGGTCGGATTGAAAGTTAGAAGTGTTGGTTTCGGTTGATAGAGGAAAACAGGAGAACCTGGAGAAAACCCTCGTCAACTCCGGGAATCGCACCCGGGAAGATATCTTATTCCTTTTTTTTTTTTTCTCAGTTTGGTGGTTCTTCCGAGAAGTTTCCATTAATGTTATCTTAGAGTCAACGTAGCAGTTATCTCCGTAATCAGAGGATATTTGTATTTCAAACACCGAAATCTCGAGGGAAACCTCCCAGAAAAAGTGACGTCTTGCAGAAATGTTTAAATCCCGGTTAGCTCTAGGAAAATCCGGAAAGCATTTGGGTGCGACTATTAAGACAGAAACCCCAAATCTGCCAAAAGAAATGAGCAGGCTGAAGCGTTAAAAAGCTGTGCCAGATTAATTGACACCCGATGTCACAAAGTTTATTGTGATTGTCCAAATGAAAGCGAAACAAAAGCGCTAGGACATAACATCATTTCCATATCTTTATCTTGGTTTCAACGAAGATTTTTATTAAACATTTTTTATAAGCATTTTATAATTAGCAAAAGGTAAAAGAAATACAGTACATCTACGTTTTGACCTCTCCGACTGAACGCCAGTTTAAAGTCCAAGATAAACGTATAAAAATTTTGTGCAAAAATGTTCGTGTCCTTAGCTTAGCATCTCGTCAAAAAGTAGCTCAGTTTCGCTTTGAATTCGTTTGAGCTGATTTATTTGATTAAGTTAACACTAATGTAGTGTGTGAGCCAAATTGAACAATAATTAAGGAATGTGTTTCTCTTTATCAATGGAGTTGATAAGGCAATAATAATGCCCTTCGTCAGAGCTCGATTCGCTCTGAGGAAGGGCTAACGCTCGAAACGTCATCACTCGAATCTTTTTACTGTGGGCATTGCCTCATCAACAATAATTAGACAAACAACGTAATCGTGGTAATAGAATATTCATTATTGCCTTAGGGGAACAAAAGGTTTCTTAGAATGATGAAACCACAGAACTCATCAAAGCGATAAAAAGCTTACTGCGGGATTTGTTTTTATTAATATCTAGAGTTGGTAGATAAATAGAAAGCTGAAAAGTAAAATAATATAAACTAAATTCGATTTTGAGACGGCAATACGACTTTATATTGACGGCTAGTTGGGAGAAAATATATTCCGTATTGGGCGGAGTCGCGAAGCGACGGAGCCTAATACGGAAAATATTTTCTCCCAACGCCGTCAATATAAAGTCGTATTGCTGTCTCAAAAACGAATTTAGTTTTTTATCGCGAAACTGACATTTTGTTGGAGACAGTAAACGGAGAAAGTACAAATCGTGCGCTGATTGAAAAAGAAATTCTTACTTCAGTTAAACTGTAGCCATGGTAATATCCGTGCGCGAAATTTTTTTCTCGGGTCGGGTTATTTGAATTTTTGGCTTTAATTTTTACGTCAAAACAAAGAAAATGCAAAAATGTACAGTCCATAAAGCACCTACCATTGATGAAATGGAAGAGCTAGTAGGTTGAACATTTTACCAGCAAATGTTATTGAAAATTTGTTACCGCCGAGACAAAAACAACAACATGAAAACAGTGATGAATAAACTTCACAACCAGAAGCAAGAATAAAAAGAGCAACCATACTAGTACCCAAAAACGAAAGCAGAGCATTTTTATTCCAGCTTAGATGCCGTGGAGATTTAGAAATTTGAAAGAAACCAAGCGGCGGAGAATACTGTAAAATTACCGAGTCTGCCGTTCGGCGCTACGACAAGAAGATCAAATTGACAAACGTGAGCCATGAAAGAGAACGCAGTAGCGCTCTTGGAGCAATTTTTTCTAGAGATAAGAGACATCAGAAAAGAAACAGATCCTTTTGCTTTGAAAATGCCATAATTTATTGGAATTTAAGCTCATTGTTATTTACCGTGGCCGCTTTCACACTCAAGAAAGTCTTTTAAGTAAATTTCTCTTCATCGAGTTTATAATCACTCTTTTTCGCTTACCTTCAAGAGAAAAGTTGTATCCGCTGTATCATGGTACATGTTCACCGCAAAAAATATTATAAGTGGTCCTTGAACAGTGTCAGAAGCTTTGTAAACTGAAATGAAAAGAAATAAACAACACCATCCAACGTCGCATGTTCATTCACAGACGTAAAATTTTGATCTGTGTGCGCCAAACCCATTTAAGCGGCCGTGCTGTCATGCAGACAGTTTTTGAACCAATCAGAAACCGTCATTTTGAGACGGCAATACGACTTTATATTGACGTTTCAGCGCAATGGGAAGATCCCCCAGGATCGCGATAAATAAAATAGATGTAAGTAGTCAATGCTGTTTTTTTGTTTTTGTTTTGTTTTTTTGTTTTTTGTTTTTTGTTTTTTTGTTTGTTTTTTTTTTTTTTTCATATAGTTTTGCGATACTTATTTAATATCCTACTTCAAAGAGACAGACCAAATTAGGGATGACGTACTAGATGTACGTACCCCTCGTGAAACAACAGGGCGCTACCCCCCCCCCCTCCCCCCTTGGGGGGTACTAAAAAAATAATACGGGGAGGCTCTGCCCTGAGGTCCGACCCCTTACCCTTTTATATACCTTTCATTGACAAATGGTACCCCTTTCGTAAACCTTCCATTGGAAAAAAATGAAAGGCCCTTTTAAATACCTAAACGACAGATTTCCCTAACTTTTCATGTACTTCGACTCGTGAAATCCCTACCCTTTCAAATACCTGAAGCGTGAAAAAGGTACCCCTTTTGGGCGAAACCTCCCCGTATAGGCCATTATAGGGAGTACCCCCCGGGGCGCTACCGGAAAAAAAGTTGACCGATGACCAATGGGGGAAAAAATGGCAAGAAGGTGGAACCTTCAAGCGTAACTTTGCCGAGTTAGAACGGTCACGGTCCGCGTTTCTTTATATTTGGAAACGCGGATGACTGAGAATTTTTCAGTTCCCAGAAAGTCTATCATATGCCTTCAAGGTCAAGGTTTTGACACAAGAGAAGCTAGATGCTCGGTTATCTTGACTGCCCGGCTCCTTAGTCGATGCGACTCCGTAATCAGTAACTCACTTTTCCTAATCGTACTCTTGTGGGCTATCTAAAAGGAGTGATTCCAGTGGTCAACAGCAACTGTGTACCCTAGGATTCCGGTAGTACATCTAAGCCAGCCAGCCATTAATTTCATATCACAAATAATAGCTCACCACAGCTCAGGATAGCGAACCTTTTTTTGAGGGAATGTCCCCTGCCAATATCTGGCAGCTGGAAGCTTTTGTTTTTAATATTATGCCTCTTATGCAATAAGAATTTCAACCGAAGGCAGATAGGAGATATTTTTCCAGGGTTTTTACACCTTTTGCCCTTCATTATCAGGAAAAAAATTTTTCATTAGCACGAAAACATTGGGCAATGAAATTAATGTATAATCAGCTTAACTAGGAAATGAAACATTTCAATTTGTGGCAGAGTCATTAAGGAGTTTTGCATCGAAAAGAAGATTCATTAAGGGCAATTAGAATAGCGTTTTATCGAAAACAACATTCTATAGTGCGAATGAAGATTTATTAACCTAGAGTTAACGTTCCATTGCACGAATAAAAGTTCAACTGCAAAAGATTTTTAGTTACGTGGTTTCTGACTAATTTCCCAATGGATTTATATGGATGCTTAAATTTAAAGACGATGCTGTACATGTGCACACTGGTTTCGCAGTAATGGAGCACAGAGTTCGTCGAAACCGTATCCCAATTGAGCATCGTGAAAGGATACAGTAATTAGGGCGTTTGAAGACCCTCGCGAGAAGACGAGAAACGTGAACACGATAATTGCCAGAAAATGTGCAGCGTAGTTTAGGTTTATGCAGACTTACATATACCACGATCTTTGGATGGGGAGTTGATTGAAGAATAGAGCTAAGACTTGCTTGATTGTTACGCTGACTGTATCTCTGTTGTAATGAATTTTTTTCCTCGTTAAAGAACATTAAGAAGCGTCTTATGTTTGTTCATTCTCTTAAAACTTTGTTATTTCCATTAAATTGAACTGATATTCGCATTAATGAACGTTCGTCTCTATGTAAAATGCCTTACTGATGACACCGAAAATTAAAACGTTTGTCTATTTTCATACAATGATTGCACATTCGCTTTTATGATTTAATTTTTAACACTAATGAAAATGTATTTCCTGATAATGAAGGGCAAGAGATGTATTTTGCTGTGATACAGCATTGACTGGGCCTAATACACAATACAGTATTTCATTTAATTTGTTGAAAAACCGATGTTGATACCGCCTTCACTATACGTACTATACTTACAATATAACTACTGTTATATGGGGGGTAAGCTTCTAAAAATAAAGTATATGGTGCTGCATCTGCGAGGGAGTGGAAACGAATGGTTGGTTTTATCAACAGAATTGATAAGGTAATTTGACAACCGTGAAGCGATTCGAGTGCTGACGTTTGGTGCGTTAACCCTTCGTCAGAGCGAATGGCGAATACGCAAGATCCAAACGTCAGCACTCAAATCTCTTTACGGCGGTCAAATCACCTTTTTCGTTATCAACTTTGTTGATAAAACCAAACGTTCGTTACTGCTATATTGGGTTTCCCAACGTTAATATTGTAGGTGCATTCGCAGTGCCGAAGACGCGATGAGAGTAAAAAACGCGAAATATTTTCGAGTAAGCACAGACTGAGAAACTGAGAAGTTACGGAGCTACCTAAAACACCTACGAACTGAACATCTTGACCCCTTCAGTTTGCTTGACGTAGCGGCAACTTATCACATGCTCAACGGATCCGACAATCAGTAGGAACAAGATTATGTGCATGTAACGCCCACGAGGCCAGATTTCGGGATCCAGCTTACTCTACTATACAATTTCATCTTCCTCCTCTTCCTTTCTTCTTTCCCATAGCGTCTACTTCTCTATAGCTATATAGCTGAAAAGATCCTTGTTGGCGTTTTGGTGCGGTGAATGTGCTACAAATAGGGTGGGGGATAAAACTGCTGTGCCATTAAGAATAACGAAACATTAAGTCTACAGGTGTGGTTTATTTAAAGTGCAAAAAAAGAAGAAGAAGAAGAAGAAAGCACAGGATAAATTCTTAGTTCAGAGATTTTTCGGCACATCTTTTGTTTTCGTACAGTTTACTATCTAAAATGACCAGCTGCAAATTTAGATTGATTTCTTTATCAAAGTAACGAGGTGGCGTACACACGTATGCTATTAATTTTGGCCGGGTATAAATGCATTTTTTATGATGAGAAGAAAGTAAATTAAATTAAAGTGCTATTGCTCAACCTAAAGTTGATCAAAGAAAGTACATTGAACCGAACAGAATTTTAATGAAATTGAATAGGCTGGCCAACTGAATTCTCTATTCTTAATTTGAATTTCAGTAACTATGTTAAGAATTTGTTTTTATTTTATATCTGTCAATCCTCTAAAACTTTGTTCTTACTTTTTAGTTTACACTGAAATTTAATGCCGGCGAAAAACAGACCTTCAACGGAAGTATTAAGTTCAGGCTAACCATTTACCCTCAGTATACTATTAAACGCAGCCTTGGGAGGTCTTTAAACATCGTCTGAAACGTATATTTAACGCCGCTTCAAAGAAAAACAAACCGAAGTTAATGACCTTGAGATGTTGCCTCCGGGCAAAATCTTATCTTTCTCTGATCGTTAACTTTCAAATGCATCCTCCTTTTTACAGGTGCAAAATTAATCCGTACGTGCCTCATGTGAAAAATGACGCATTTAATAAAACTGAATTTCCATTAAATAAGCGTTTGTTATCGTATGTCAAGATAACTTAATCACGAAGTTTGCCGTTGAAGAAAAGTTATTTGTTTGGTTGCTCTTTTTTTACAAAACAACGAGATAACTTCAATTGTGTCCAACGAAGCCACTTTCTACTATACAGAGCACAAACTAAAGTGAACTGCATTTTGAAGGTACAAAATCAGTCTAATTTTAGAACAAATGTTTACAAGTCGAATTGTTACATCTAAAGAATTATCAAATGCAGATCGTAGAATGATAAGTTATGAAAACAGTAACACACGAATACGGTCAGTGCTCAACGAATATAATACAGCATAACAAACCGCACTTCAACTACGTACGGGTCAATTTTTCTTGACAACTTTAATTCAATTGAACAGGTACGATTTACGATTTGAGCTAAAGTTGAAACCCTCTTAAAGAGCAGAATATACATAACCAACTCGGTTCGATATAACAAGGCTTCATCTATAAACTCAAAACTGTAGCTTCGTGAGTGATTAGGTTCGTTTTGAATGGTTCATCTTCTACACCGTGCGACAAGAACCAGCTATACAAGAACGTGCGACAAGAACCAGTTATACAGTGAGTGATTAACTTTCGTTTTGAAAGGTATACTGAGGATTTCATCTAAACTGCACTGCAATTAAGAAAACTAGTCTCTTCAGGTTAGCACTCAATTCCTTCATAAAGTTAAGTTGACGAACAATTTTTACCTATCTGGTCACTCACTAGGATAAGTCTTGATGCACAACTGAGTTTACAAGCGGCCATTTCGACTGCGATTCAAGATTAACAGAAGCAACAGAACGAAACGATGGCCACAGAGAACCCATCACAAGGTACGCAAGTCGCTCACATTATCATAGCATGTTTCGCTTTTGGTGGAAACACAATGGTATGCCTCCTTTTCTCGAAAAACAAAGTTCTTCTAAAGAAATCGTACAATGTGTTTCTACTTCTTTTGGCTATGACTGACCTCCTAATGGCCATAGTTCTACTCGTGTCTTCTGCCTTTCTTTTGAGTGGTATGCTTCCTAAACAAGACAGTGTCTTGGCAAGCAAGATTTTCTGCCATGTTGTCTGGTCGGGTTGGCTTTTATTCACACTAAGCGATGCGTCAGTTTACATATCCTTGGTGCTTACTTACAAACGTTGGTGTGCTGTGGTTCAACCTCTAGCCTTCACCTCCAATTTCCACAAAAGGCGCTTCGTTATCATTTCTTTGGTCATCTGCTTACTTGCCACATTTTCGACACTACCCAGATTCTTCGAAGTAGATTACGACGCAAGCCGGCCCAATTACTGTTCGTGGATAGTTAATTCAACACCAAAACATCAGTCCTTGGCTGCCATACAGCTAACACTGAACATTATTTTCCCTTCAGGGGTCATGACAGGCATTTATTGTCACATGCTTTATAAAACACGCCTCCAAAAACACCGCGTGTTGCCTAACGACAGAGCCTTACAAAGACGTAAAGGTCGAAGCAAGATGGTGCGGTTTGCGTTAGTTGTCATGTTCTTCTGTTGGATGCCATACCAGCTTCTATATTTCCTCGCTATGGTTGACGTAACGCAACTAGACTCCATCACGCATCACTGGACCACTATTTTGGTGTTCGTCACGGCGTGCATTAACCCCTTCATATATGGTGTTACCAATCACACCTATCGACGAGGCTACTTTGAGATTGCGTTAGGCTGTTGCCCTGTTAAAGTGCACGGTTTCTTGTCACGCCATCTACCGATGTCTCAGATGCATCACGCAGCTATATTAGTGAGCTCTATTCACGGCAGAAGGCCTGTGTCAGCCCCTCAAACCTTCAGACAAACAGCAATGTTAGAATTGAACCCCTAGGAAGATTCCCTTAACCCTTTTTAAAAGCCCTTCCAGTGATCAGCATCAAATTCCTTCTTGTAACATGAACATCAATGCTTTTTCAACCCCTGAGGACATGAGAATTAAGGATATGATCACCCAAGTGAATTTTCTTGATCTAAATAACTTCTCCCCTGTACGTTTATCAGAAAGGTATAGGGACAAGATCGGAGAATTTGTTCATTGATATTAGGGGTTAAAGAGTTCATGGATGATCAGTGGTAATTTAAAATTTTGATGTTGGCCAGGCAACCAAAAACCATCGATACTGCTGGGAAAACAAACTGCTGGAAATAAGTAAAATGGCCAAGTTTGAAAAGTTTAAAATTGTGAAGATGTAGTTCCGCTTTCCAGACGTTTATAATCGAGACAGGCAAGTTACAAACGTTTATAAAATTCTCGGATACAGTGAAATTATATCTTCGCTATTTTAAAAGACAAGAAACTCAAACTTGACCTTTTCCTTCTATTCAGGTGGGGTCAAATATCCATTGTATCAACTATACACTGAAAATTTGGTATTTCAAATGTGGGTTGAGTTTGTTGTTGGTTCTCGTCCCTTCTCCGAGAGTTTTTGTTCGGGCTCTCTGGTTTTCCTCCCTCCACAAAAAACAATATTGACAAATTCCAATTCGAGCTGGAAACGGTGAGCTGTGAGCCACTCTGGATGTGCCACTGAAATTCCCATTTATTTACTTATTTTTATGATTTATTCTAGACCTAAGCTTTTGAAAACAAATGTTTATACTGTTTGAGAAATATATATCCTCTCTGAGAACAATCAACTTGCCAATAATTCCCTGCCTAGGAGAACTTACCTCCCCCCCCCCCCCCCCCCCTCCGCCTCCGGGAGAAGGGGATATTCCATTGAGTGGGCTATAAGGAAGGTATCATTCGAAAGAGATACCTTTTTCGTTTTTTCATCCTCTTGGTATGTAGGCCTATGTAAAAGGTAGTGAATATTTAAGAATACTTAAAATGATCGCAAAAATAGACTGAACTAAAAGGCAACCAGTTAAATCTAAGAATTAAAAAGTGTAATTTCGGTAGAAATTCCTCGGCAAAAACTACAATGCAAAATTATTATAACTTAAAGGGGAAGTATCACGCAAATTTGCTGTCATTTCAAAACCCAAAAATGTTTGTCAGCAGAAACAACGAACTAACTGTCAAGTTTGTTATAAATTATCACCCCAGTGCAATAAAACTGTCGATTAGTGCCTCTGGCCAGGGACAGAGTAGGCCGGCATGGATTGAAACATGAAAAATGTTAGGCTAATGTTTTTCAAGTGCTCGCATTTTTGTCGCAAGAACAGATCGTGAGTTGTTTCTTTCAAGAACTGAGTTGATTTCTTTCCTCTCCGTTGTTCTAGAATTATTTGGCAGCTGATTATTTCATCATTTTAACCAAAGGTACCATAAACCCCATGATACTTCTCCTTTAAGGGATATTCTTTCGTCTTTGATTTTGATTTGAGGTAGATAAAGCCGAAAGGGATGCAGTTTCCTTTACTTGTGTATATACGTGTAAGAGGCATCTACAACTTCGATAAAAGTGGTGCGTAAAGGCGGCGTCTACCCTCCCCCTCCCCCCTAACATCCCTGAAAAAAAAAAAAGAAAGAATAAGCTCAGCCCTAAAACCCTAAGGAAAATTCAAATTATTTACCTTACCAAAGCACTGAAAAAACATCGTACGCGAGATCTAGAAGGAATTGGTTTTACTCCGAATGGATATCCGAATGGTCACTCTTTGCAATTTTGTTTTACGCAAGGCTCATAATGTCAGAAATATGTTATACGGTCATGAAGTACCAAAGGAAATAACTCATAATATTCGTTATCCCATCGACCTTTTCTTTTTTTTTTTTTTTTTTTTTTTAATTTGATGTCATACACGCAACGGCATAAATGACTGCTACAGTTTTATGCGTATCAAACTTTGTGTTTAATTTTTGGTAGACAATGGCACTGGATTAACTTCCTTTTATGGGCATTTTTATTGTTTGCAGCTTTGAGGTTCTTTTATTTCTAGAACAAAAGCTTGAAAGAACCGACGCTTAGCAAATTTCCGACCGCGAGATTCAAAATCTTCGTTGATGACCAGATGTTGACAATATCACCCTTCTCGGGGGTGGGATAAGGGAAATGTCGCTCAGAACAACGAAAATTTTACCGGGGTACGGAGGGGAAAATTTGTTACACGACGCGCGGGCTGTCGACGTTTCAATGTATTTCCCTTCTTCACGCAAACCCGCGAATGTGAACGTTCAGAAGCACGCTAAAAGGGCTAGAGTTTGTATTCTAAAATACAAATGGAAAAGCGCAAAACAACTACAAGCAAGACCCAGTCATCGGATAAGGAACTGAAAATTTATTAGAAGTAATAAGGATTTTTTTCTGGTTTGTTTAATGACCGGCAATAGGCCAGGTGCTTTTAAAGCCAAAGCCCCTGCGAGGAAAGTAGCCTACCTGCAGCGAAGAACTACCGTATATAGTTACGACACTATCAATTATGTTCCAAACATCAGTAAACTGTTAGGAAGATTAAATTGTCATTAAAAGTATAAGAGAACAAAAGCGTCTTTCGTGTTGTTTAAAAACACAATTGTTGCGCTATTACCGCTGTTACTCCCCTAATTCGATTCTAAGCTGGAAGGATCTCTTTGTAAACATATAAATTGCCGATTACATATGTCAATCTCAAAAAATGTAACAGGGTTCTTGAGGAATTTAGTTACGAACCACTTTCAGTGGAGTAGTTCCTCCTCATCCTCGCGGTATGTAAGATTATGTTTAAGGGTGGAAAATAGTTAAAAATACTTAAAATTATCACAAAATAGACTGAACTAAAAGGCAACCAGTTAAATCTAAGTTTTAAAAGGCGTAACAATATTTCGGTAGAAATTCCTCGGCAAAAACTACTGCGCAAAATTATTGTAACTTCTTTGATTTTGATTTGAGGTAGATTAAGCCGAAAGGGATGCAGTTAACGTTTCTTGTGTATATACGTAAAAGGGGCATGAATAACTTTTGTAAAAGCGATGCGTGAATGCGGAGAAAGAGAAAGCTTCAAGCATAGATGAATTTGAAATGATTTCCCGGCATAATAACTTTAACGAGGAAGAATTAAGCTCGAAAAGTGCTTCAGAGAAGACGGAAATTCGCAGAGAGCAACAAGAAGCCAAGGAACAAGAAGAACAAAAAAACTTCTCCGAATTGTTACAGTGGATTTCCCAGGAACGCAAAGATTTTGTCCACGTTGAGACATTTAAATATCTTAAAGATGTTTTCGCCTTAATGGATGCTATAACAAGACAACTATATTGATTCATGAAACTGAGCGAAACCTCGTAACGGTGACTCTCTCTAGTGTGAAAGTCGATGTACACTGCTTATTATTTTGCATGTTTCAAACATAGCAGAAAATTTTAACCTTTTGCTCTTGAATCTGACGCATGCTCTAGGAATTTCAACTGAGAAATTTGAGGGGGTACTTTGAAAAGCTTTCACTGAGCATGAAGTGGCCGGCGCCATTGATTGAAAGTTTTCACCAAAGCGCGTTCAAACGTGGAACTTCACATGAGACGAACTAAACTGGGCGAATTAAGTTCATGATAAGTTCGACATTTGACTTCATTGAGTTCATCCGACTCAATTTGAATCGACCAACACGTTCTATCCGTCTGCTTCAGACGGAAAGAACGTGTGAAGATCGACTGTGGTACAAACATCGATCGATTCATGCATGAATCCAACTTTATGAATAAGTTAACAATTTACATGATAATGTATATTTTATCCTCGATATCAAACATTTGTGACTGAATTTGTCGAAATTTGGCTCGGTGAATTATGTTCGACGTTTGAACCAACGGACAAGCTTTACCCATCAGGGTCAACCCAAATATGCAATTTAGTTCGTTTCATGTGAAGTTCGACCTTTGTTCTGGGCCTTAGTGATCTACCGGCTCAGTAGACCAATAAGCTACAACTATTTTGTACGTACAGCTATCAGTGACGAAGAGATCTCCATACAAACAATACTGTATCGACAGCAATCAGGAGGGTCTCAATGAGGTTAACTGTCAGCTGCCAAACAGCCTAAAATGTAACCGTCAAAAAAGCAGTCATTATTAACCCTTCAAACGGTTTCAAGGTCTTTCAAATATCACTATTTCAGCTGCTCATCCTGGACTTCTGGCCCCAGTTGTTCAAACGCCGGATAACTTTATCCGGTGGATAAGTCACTATCCGACAGTTTCAATCTGTGCAAAGATTTCGGTATTTCATCGTGTACAAGCAAATATGCACACTCTAACCACAGTCTAGTTTAGGAGTGTACGAAAACCTTGGACAACGTTTAACGTGAAGTAAATTTTAGACCCCGAATAGTACCTTATCCAGCGGATAAAGTTATCCGGCCTTTGAACAACTGGGGCCTGGTTCTCAAAGAATTGTTTTATCTGGCAAACCAGTTTCCATTTTCCCACTATACTCACTTTTCCACTTACTTTGGGTGTAAACTGACATCACAAATATAACTTCCATCTAGGAGTACTTCTGGTTTCAAAATATTAATGATTTACTACATTGACTTTTTTCTGACCAATAGAGAACCTCCAGAACACAATTGTTAATATTGTAAAAAAACAAAAGTTTAATATTAACTGTAACTCTTGGAAGACATTTCCCCTTGATAAAGCTACAAAAGCGTAAAAAAAAAATAAATAAATAAATAAATAAATAAATGACTTTATTTCAGTGTCTTAGTATTTAGCGCTGTAGCGCAGACACTTAGTGAATCAATGGAATAAATATACAAACTATATATAACATTCCACAGCCTGCGAGCAAGCTCCCCTCCTCTTCCCCGAGAGATTGCTCGCCTGAGGCTTAACATACCACCGCCCCTCCCCCCCAGAGACAGGACGTGTGAAAATCGACTCGCGTCATCTTGCAGGATGTAGTACCAAGTTAACTTGTAAAATCCCGTCACATACGCAATATTTCGAGGAAGGACTTAAAAGACCATTGTGACTTAAACCCGCCGGCACACAGGGGAAAGTGCCCGAAAAGTTATCATACACCAACCAAACAAAAAATAATTTCAATCTCAACTTCATTTCGGTTGATCATGCAATATTTATTTCTCAAAGAAGCAATGCAGGCGAAGTCTGCACTGCTTTACAACTGAGAACAGTCCTTCATGTTTCTAATCGTTCTTCACATGTTTCTTGTGAGAGCCTTCAACCCCGCGAATGTCTCCTGCCCAACGGGAATGATTTTATCCGGGGGAAGTACAAATCCCCCCTGACTGCTGCTCCTAGGTCGGAGCTCGACGCAGTAGGAATGCACCACTCCTAGTATCCCGTATGTCCAGTCGGTAGTGTCGCCGGTGGTGGGATCTGAGAGCGAGTAAAAAAATAAAGGAGTGCAGTTCATTTAAGGTTTAAAAGGGTCTCTGTTCGATGTATGCAGGGATTAGAAGGAATTTACTGTGTAAAGAAGATCTGTACTTACAGATAGTTATGGCTGCTGGTCCATACGTGTATCTGGTGCCATGTACATTTTGAAGAGCCCGAACAGCAGCTTCCATGGCAGGTTTCTAAATTATACGGAAGAAGGGAAAAAATACGTGACCCGAAAACTTGATCGAAAGGAGAAGTAATTCTAACGCGTTAGAGAAGATGCAAACCAGTTTGTAACCACTAGAAACTACTAAACAAGTCCCTCTCAAATTCTGATGTTCTTATCTGGGCATATATATTTTTCTTATTTATTTAACGTTACCATATCGGGTGACCTATAAACTATGGAAAAATATTAATCTTTTATAACGCCACTGTTTAAATTTTTCCTCGATAGCATACATCAAACAAATTAACAAGCTACAAACAAATGACAACATAAACTAAGACTATGTCTACACTATGCTGGGTAGCACTTTAGTTGTGAAAAATACTCCGGCCTACCGCCGCCATCTTTCCACTAGAATCCAATCCTCGCTCCTCGTTGTTGACTTCCGTTTCGGTTCGATTCTCTGTTCACATGAAAACCTATCCGTTATGTGACGATTCACTTTCGAGACCGAAGCAGCGCAGCATCTCTCCGGAACAAAAATCTATCCGAAATCGGCGTTTTGTGTGTGAACGAAAGTCCTATCCGATATATGTTTTTGGTGCCGGCACAAGAGCTACCCGGTATAGTGTAGACATAGCCTAAAAGGGCATGGTAATGTTGTTAATTAGTGTAAACGTTAGTGCGATGTGTTGAACATCAAAAACTGTCTAACATACCACACTCAAATTTTCAGTAAATACTAAGTGTTCCAAGCTCTTTCTAACCGAGGCCCAAAAGACCGAGGCGCCAAGACCTTTTTTTTTTTTTTTCTAGGAGTAGCAAGTCAGCGTTTGAGAGCAGATACCTGAAGGTCTGAACTCGTAACTACCCCAATGTAATAAAACATCTATTTAGTAGAGGCTAGATGTAATGTTCTTGTGTAACCCCATGTAACTCACCTTTGATATCATGTACTCGTGTAAACCCAATCAGCTTACCTGTTTATTATAACTTGGGGGATACTTATTGGTGTAACCCCACGGACTCATCCACATCTGCATGTAAGCATGGAAGTCGATGTAACCTTTAAGTTCGTGCCTGCGACTGTACAGATACTTAGCCACATTGTGGGTTACTTTCTCTGAAAATGGGCGAGGCCCGGTGTAAATGTCACTTCCGGGTCTCTGTGAAGTTCCCACCCCTAGATAAAAATACAGGAGAAAAATGACACCGGAA
>NW_028145590.1:1757500-1765000 GCF_977016875.1 Pavona decussata
GTGCAAGCTTACGAACTCTTTCTGATATCCTCGTACTTGCTTCGTAATCCTTTCGGGAAGAATACGAACGGACCACTCCTAGAAGTAGTTCTACTTCATCATCTGTCAAACTAACGTTTTTAGGACATCTGCACCCATTCTGGGCCTCTTTTTGGGCGCCATTTTGTTGATGTCCGCCGAGGTTGAGCAAACCGTCAAATTGCTAGCTTACCGTTCTCGCATGAATTTCCTCGGATTTATCGGTGTGTATAAACGGTTGGAAATCCGAATACCCCTCGCTATTAAACGCATGCGAATCCGAATACCGTAAAATTTAATCAATCCGGAAACATTTATGGATCCAGAAAAATCTCCTCTAGTGTGAATGTAGTCTTGATCAGTTGTGATAAGAAAGCCTTAACACAATTCAGGCTTGAACGGGATTCGAACCCATGACCTCTGCGATGCCGGTGTAGTGCTCTGCCAACTGAGCTATCAAGTCAACTGGGAGCTGGTCATATTGTGAGTTCGTAATATACCCGTGAAGGGTGAATACATAGCCAAGAATATATGAAACATATATTTGAACTGCCGGTTAAAAATTAAATACATGTAAAAAAAAGACCCTCGCAGTTTTTTTACGCAACTTAAGGCTGAGAACGTTGCGGAAAGAAAGATAAATTTTGTTTCTTTAAAATCTATCTATCTGCCATTAATTTGCCTCCATCAAAAATGATGATTCTTGCAAATCGGTCAGCGGTAATGAACCAATAAACAACAAATAAATATAATAAATAGATAAAAACAGATAAGTAAAAACCATTGATTTTAAGGTAGTTTGCAAATGCCGTGAGGGAAGGGGGCATTAGCCGCTTCAGATGATAAGACATTCCACTCTCTTGTTGTTCTAGGAAAATATGAAAATAAATAAACTGGTATAGGGCAACACTGGGAGAAAAGTAGTTCAAGTCATGAATTTCGTTTTAATCCAACCTTAATAGCCAACTGGTCTCGATTCTCGTAGGATTTTCCCAAGTTGATGATTGAGGCAGCATCTGAGTGCTGCGATGCCAGCGTTTGTATTTCCTGATGTATCTATATCAATAAAGGAGACAGATAGGATCAACTATCAGAAGAGAAACTAATTTTACTTTAACAAACATACTGAATTGTTTAATAGTATATGTGGCTTAAATTAAAACGTTGCTGGTTTGTTCTCAAAGCGTATTGTGCTAACAAAGATGATTCCCTTGCTCTTTTCAACACACAAATCCTTCTTGGATTCCAAGAGCAATAAGGGAGGGAAAAGCAATAATAACTTATCATGACTGACCATCGCGCCGTGCGAAAAGAATCCCTAGGAAAAAAATTCAGGCTTGAACGGGATTCGAACCCATAACCTCTGGGGGGGGGGGGGGGGGGGCTTTTATATGTGGAATAAAAAAATGCTGCGGAACAAGCACATAACAAAACGTACTTTATTTCACTACAAGAAGAAATTCGAAACTCTAATTTTATCTGTAACCGGAACATAACAACACGAGGTCAGACTTTGATCTCAGAGAGTAAAAAATTCGTTTCTCCATAACCTACTTGTTCTGACGGTTCTGTGAATGTGATTTTATTAGACACCAAGTCAAAAAAGTATTTCAGGAGCATATGAGAGGGGATACCTATAAAGGAATACCGTACCCTTTTTGTAGAGGAGGGGAGGGGGTGTTGCATCGGCTTACAAATACATGGGCCTTTTACCCGACGGGTTTCATATTAACCGGGGTGGGGGACTTATGACCGGGATTTTACCGGTTTATATCAATAGGCCATTTCCGAGTTGCTGTGAACCCCATTATGAAAGCGAGGCTAAGTGCAAAGCTTTTCCTATGGAAATGAGTTTTGTTTGCATATGAATGAAAATTAATCTTCATAATAAAAACTTTGCACTTAGCCTCGCTTTTACAATGAGGTTCAAAGCAACTTGGAAATGACCTATTTCTCAAACTCAGCAATCCATTTTGTATCGGTACACCATGAGTTGTTTGTTTGTTGTTGTTGTTGTTGTTGTTGTTGTTGTTGTTGTTGTTGTTGTTGTTGTTGGTGGTGGTGTTGTTTGTAGCTTTTAGTGTATTAACTCTCCGTTAATAGATAGTAAGTTAGTAATTAGTTGTATAAGAACTCTTATTGAATTGTCTTGTAAGTTAGTATTATGTAAGTAAGTCTTATGTAACTAAGTAAGTATTATGTTGTAAAAACAATAAAACAAAATGAGTACAGAGAGCGTTAAAGACTATTAAAACGCAAACACAGAGGAAGACATTCGTACCTCGCCGAGTCTGTGATATTTGGTGTCGAATCCTCCAGCTCTCGGCGATGCCTTTTCCGCATCAAGAAGCTTTTTCATGTCTTCGGAGTCTATCGTGAAACCTATCCCAGCACCGTTCAATAGGTCTTCAAGTTTCTGCACGGTAGCCGGATCCACATGGATGTCAACAGGATCCAGAGATGCGACGGGATAACTCCAAAAATCAATCTGAATTTAAGAATTAAGTCGAAACTCAAGGTTCAAGGTTCAAGGTTCATTTATTTCACACTATTTACACAACATTAACATAGAAAGAAAAGTATTACAACAGATAATTACAAGATAAAAATAAATACAGTATAAATTATAAAATGTGTGTGGTGGTCAAAGTAGGAAAGGCTTTCTAGCTGACCACCACATACTTTAAAGTAAACAAGCTTTATAGAGATATTAGAAGATGTAGGAGATGTTTGTAGAGCCTAGGATTAATGTACAAGAGAGAATTACATTTGTAATTCGTCTTATCAATACACATACATTGTACATTCGAGAAAAGATGAGTTAATCTTACAATTCCTGCTTCAATGATACTTTTCATCGTCAGTGCAGACGTTAACTTTTTTATGAAAGCGTTTTTGGCCATTTTCATCATTGCGGTTTTTGACTAGAACTATCAGAACAGAATTCATTTCGCTTTCTCTTTCAAATCTAAGAAAGGGGGAGGGTGGGTAAATAACACTATCTTTAATTAGTATGAGAAAACAAAAAAAAATGAAGTATTCTGGTAGTAGTAGTCAACCGTGATGATGCATAACAAAAATGACTATTTGGTTCTACGATTGGATGATTATAAGTACGTAAATTATGATCATCCGGGTGAGTGTAGTCCTGAGATGGACTGTTTGTGGTGACTAAGCTTTGACTGACGTTTCGACAACCTGAGTGGAAGTCATCTTCAGAGTTAACCAAACAGACAAACAATATACGCTTTACTAATAGATCCACTTTTTACAGTCTTCGTAGCCAATAACATCACGGCTTTCTAACAAACGACCAATAACATCTCGACTTCTTTGACCAATCAGGTTAGCAACCAGAGACATATACATCAAGTACCGACGTTCCACAATTCACTTGACTCTAAAGATGACTTCCGCTTATGTTGTCGAAACGTCAGTCAAAGTCACCACAAACAGTTCTTCTGAGGACTACACTCTCCCGGATGATCATAATTTACGTCCTTATGGCATGACTCCTGGGTTCAAACCATTCACAGTTTGATAAATGATTATAGGGAAGTTAAGCAGCGACGACGGCTACGCCAACGAAAACGTGTCCTGAAAAAATAACTTTATTTCTTCTGTGCTACTTCGCGATTATTTCAACTCGTTCAACTTCTACAGAAACGCGAACTACCCAGGAACCAAATTGGTAGGAGTGCGTTCAAGTAAAGAAAGAAAATGAAACATTCACCGTCGTGTACTCACATTCTCCACAAAACCTTGAATTTGGTCATTTCACGTTGTTATTTTTCCCAGGACCGGCAAAGTAATGTAAAACGCACGTGCAGAGCGATTGCTTTTGCTCAATAAACCTATTGTTTTGCGGCGTTGTCGTTGCCATTGCCGTCGTCGTTGCATTCCCTAATGAATGGATAAACGGATGGATGGATGGACGGACGGACGGATGGATGGATGGATGGATGGATGGATGGATGGATGGATGGATGGATGGATGGATGGATGGATGGATGGATGGATGGATGGATGGATGGATCGCGATCGACGGGCGGGCGGGTGGATGAATGGTTAACACGCGTACATGCGTACACACATGAATAAATCAAAGGCATGAAATGCGTATAGAGAATTCTGGACGAATGAATAAAAAGTGCATATACTCACGCCATCCTCTCCTGCTTTGAGTAGATTGTCTAAGAAATCCACATCAGTCTGACTTTTGGGGAAGGCCCGATAAAGTTTATGGCTGTTAAATGATGTAATACAGTCTTAGCTTGGAGTAACCATAGCAACCAACAACCAAAATTGTCATAAACTCAGGGGCCTCTATCGACTAAGGTGTTTTATAATGGCCATGTTCAAACTAACCAATGCAGCCTGTTAAATCAATCATGCAAGTAATGCAAATTGAGGAGGGTAGCCATAGCAATCGACAGCCAAAAGTAACGCAAAATCAGGGTTGAGACGTCGAAACTTGGAGGCGGGCAGCGAATCGACAATATCCTTGGGCGAACAGAATATTTTAGATGGACTACTCGAATTAGTGTAAAAACGAGACAGAAAAAGTCGTTTGAATTTATTGGTCCTAAACTTGAACACGATCACAAAATCAAACGACTCTTACGTCTAAGCTCTCCGGCCACACCGTTTTCACACCAAAACGAATTATGCGGCTTAGAAAACCTGATCGTGCAAAGCGGTGTAAATCCATTGTCCGACCGTTTGAACACATGAATCTAGTTTAACGGCCTTAGCTCCCACCAGTCCCTGTAGCTCAATGGTAAAGCATCCGAACTAGTAATCGGAAGGTCTTAGGTTCGACTCCTATTGGGGAACTCTCTCACTGAAAAAAATGCATCTATCAGCTTATAAATTATTTGTGTGATGAATTCTCAGGAAGAAGAGGAAGGGGGAGCTCTTAAAAAATAAAGCTTATCATTTTTTCGCTGCCCTCGTTCTTTTTCGTTTAATTCGTCTTTTCCAATTTAAAATCCCTAACTTCCAGTACAATTACAAGCTAGCTTTTTCCTGGGGACAAAAAGTGAGGTATTTTTCGTTCAGATAAAAATGACTATTCTTTTCTAATTTTCAAAAAAAATCATAAATGTAAAAGCAAAATACCTGGAATATAACATTTGCGTGCAAATACTTGTCTCAAAAACCATAAACAATTTTGAATAGAGTCTGGGTCTTTTGAATTTTCTATTTGTATAGCTTTCCAGATGGCCGCTTCAAAAAGCAGGATTTTATATACACAATTTTGCTCTTTGAATTCAGAAAAATGAATTGAAGAATTAGAGACCTAAAAGCAGAAAATTGAAATAAAAAGTGTATAATATTGAACAAATTCGCTCGGATTTTGATTCCATCTGACTTTGAGCCAATATATTCAACTTAGCAATATTACATCCCTCCAAGATAACTATTGAAATAAATCTCCTGGAAATTTCTCAGTCATTTTTCTCAGTCTTCTGTTCAAAGATTCTACTGTTGGTCCAAGCGCCGAGAACATTATGGGCAAATTATTTAAACAAAGTCTAGCTTAGGCTGTGGTTTAACACAATCAGTGGGCCTCCAAGTCTGTTTGTAAGTGTTTTATTTTAAGTAGATTAATAGTTTTTTCTAGTCTGGGATCAGTGCAAGCCTTCTTGTTCTTGTTACCGTCGGCGGTAGACGATGTTTAGATATGGTTGTTGGCAAAATTGAAAATGGCTTAGAACGTGGTTTTATTAAACATCGTCTAAACTGTCTTTCAATGACTGACCCTATGATTCTAGGACGTAGTACGCATACATAGCTACAGTAGGCATCAATGACTTCAGATTTAACCAAAATTTACTGAAAACGGTACGTATTTTCAGAATGAGTACCTCTCTTAGTCTCTTATCAACACATAATTTATTGATTCAACCGGTTTACCCGAAATTTGCCTTGTAGCGAATATAAATGAATGAGATGCTTCAACTTCTTTTTCCTTTCCACGGTGCGAGCATGATTTAGTCTGTAGTTTACCGAATGTCTGCACTTCCAGGTTTTCATATTCGTTCGTCATACTGAGAACAATTGGAACCTTTGCTAGTTGCCATACTTGAGTTAGATTTAATTAGCTTTTTTGACAAGATAGAGGGATGACTCCCTTATATAGGGCATTTACGCATGAAATAAGACGAACAACTTAATAAAAAATGTTTTAAGATACATTTGCTTTGAGTGAGAAAAGACCTCCCTGAAACAAAATGAGACTACACTAATATAATTTTAATGTAATTATTTATCCTTTAACCAATATGAAAATGCTGAAAATAAAAAGGCATATCCGATATTTCTAAAAGGTTAAATTCAGCTTCGCCTTTAGCAAGGCCACGTTTTGGTGAATATATATCTGTTGGGATTGACATTACGCGTGTCAGAACGATTCGGATTAATTTGAGAACAAAAACAACCGTTTTATTTAGCGAGAGGCCTCCTCAAACTTTCGCAGCACTAAAAATCTCATCCCCAGTTTTTTCTATGGGGCAAATGATTATGAAAAAAGACCAGCTAGCATTTTCGAAAAGCCATCAGAAGCTCCGGTAAAAACGGAGAATAAGATTTCTTTCCCTAACATTTTCAGCTAAATAATTCGAACAGTTTAAACTGTGTTATTGAAAAGGCCATAAAGTGATGCGGGAATGTGTTCCGGATGCCCTTTCTTAGGATAGGGAATTCGGATTCGATTGTCAGGAAAACCGATATCTATTACTAAAGAGGACCACTTAATCGCTCTGACACCTCAAATTGATACAAGACAACTTACTTACCCTTGAAAAGATTCTTGCTCGCTGTAAACCGAAGCGAAAAAGAGGATGAGCGCGAATCCTGCCACACCCCGCATGTTTAGCAACCGGGAGTGTTCGTGAAAATGTTTGAGGTCAGCTTGGACTTTTTACTATCCTGTGTGCAAACAAATTATCCAACGCTTAATGTAAGTTCCAAGAAAATCGAGGGAGGGGTGGGTAAGGAGTGAGTTGTTCTATACTTACTTTCATCGTTAGAAACCAGGTTTCGAATCTAGAGTTTCGACACGCCGTGTAAATATGAAGATTAAGATATCATTTTTCTTTTCGTTTAATAAAAATTTTTTTTCTTCTAGTTTAGAATAAGAAAAAAAATATAGTAATTAATATTTTCTTTTAGTTTAGGATCAGAAAACCATAGCATAGTTGCTAATTATGCGAGATCGACGGAGTTGTGTTATCAGCTTTGTTTTTGCAGCAGAGTATTGCATCAACTGAAAACTTTCAGGGGATGCTTTTTTATTTGTTTTAAGTGCTGTTAAAATGCGTGATTAAACATGAGACTAAAGAGCCGATATTCGAACAATGACCGTTTTCGCCTGTGCTAACAAAAGCCGAAAATTCCTTGGAAAAGTGCAGTGAAAATCCATTAAGAAATCATTCCCTTCAAAAGCCATTCTAACAACTTTTGCGTTTGGTGCAAATA
>NW_028145590.1:1770000-1842500 GCF_977016875.1 Pavona decussata
CTATTTATCTACTTAAAATAAAGCACTTATAAACAGATTTGGAGGCCTACTAATTGTCTTAAGCAGCAGCCTAAGTTAGACTGTTTAAATAACTGGCCCTTAGTGTTTTGTGGCGTTCTTGTTGAGGTCGCCGTCTTCTTTGCTTAATAGGGACGACGCCAACAAGAAATTCACAAAACAATACGATTTAATGATCAAAACAATCTCTCTGCAAAAACAATGGTTATGTACGTGTGTTACGAATCTTGGTACATTAGGGAGCTTTAGCAACGACGACAGCGATGGCAACTAGAACGTCATAAAAGCAAACAACAACTCTGCTCGTGCATCAAACTTTTTTGGTGCAATTCTTTGTCGTCACTGCACGAATAGGACGTGGAATTTCCTGATGGGACACTTTATGGAGGACGTACAGACAAGACGACGAATTTTCTTTCTCTTTTTAAACTTGGGTGTGGTCTTTAAGAATTCAACTCCAGGATATTTCACCTACATTTGACATTATGAGCGAGTTTGAATAATCGCGACGACGATTGAAAAAACACGAAATCCTTTTATTTGTAAGAAACTAAATGACTAGTCATTAGAGTTATCGTAATTATTTTGTGTAGGAATGCCGTCAATATAGTTGTCAGTTTTTTTGGGTTTGGAATATGTAAGTTACGTAATTTAGCGTAATCTACTCGTATTTCGTTCACAAATTTTGGCAGGTTTAAATATAAATTTTCGCCGTTTAGGGCACTACAGTTTATCTCTTCAGCACGTAAGCAGTCATCTGGTTTTGTTCGTCTCCACAACGCTCAAAGGGCAGTCGATCAAGACTAGTATTACAGTTCACCCAGCTCCGCAACAAATGTAAGTATCGTTTTTCCGCTGTGCCGTCAATTTAGCGCTGTTCACTTGGTAATGTTTTGTTTGCTTGTATCTATTTTAGTTTTAAGCTCTTCGTTTCATCGCAGTTTCTTTTCTGCTTCTTTTCAGATCAGTTTCTTCGCCTGTTCTTCGCGCCCCTTAATGTTTAATCATTTAAAGCGTGTTACATTGTACAGAATGCTGGCTTTTCTATTGCCGTTACGGTGTTTCATGAAAAGTGACGTTTTCGTTGAAATCGTCGTCGTTGTTGCTAAAGCTCCCTTATCTCAGGATTTCGAATTGTCTCTCATACAGCATTTCCATATTATAGAATCCTGCTTTATACGAGACACTATAACATTTAGTTCACTGTTCAGTTCTTGAAGCTTCCACGCTCGTTTCTCATCGTATCAAGTACGCCAGAGTTTTAAGTCCAGCAAAAGCCTCCTTGCCAACTGGTTCAATGTACTTTGGATGAAGAACGAAACCATCTTTAGTAAAGATAGAAGGCCGTAACTCCACTCCGTAAGAATGCGTCACACCTAGCACTCCATACACCCAATCTGTTGCGTCCCCGGATGTCTTGTCTGACAGTCAAATAATACAAAAAATAAGAACTTGTATAAAACATTAGTAATTGTGTGAAACAAATCTGATGTTATACATCTATAGTTTAAACACCCGGGGCCCGTGTCTCGAAAGTCCCGGTCCGTTAAGTTTATTTTTAAAATAATGTTTTTTCGCCGGTTACACAATGATTAAAGGCATGGTACTTGGCCAATGTTTTCACAGAATAATAAGATATTAAAATTTAGTATTCAAAGCTAACAAAAATTGACTTCTTTTAAGAAACATTTATCACCGAAATCACTTATCGTGCCCGGTAAGTTACCGGGACTTTCGAGAAACGGCCCCCAGTTCCCGGTTGTTCAAAGAGCGGATAACTCTATCCAGTGGATAAATCGTAATTTCGACATTCCCGAACCGACGACTGAGATCGGGGTACGAGATTAGATAAATCGTTATTCAGCGAATAAAATAGGCTCCCGAACCAAAAGCTTTTATCGGCTGGATAGCAACTTATCCACTGGTTAAAGTTAACCGCTCTTTGAACAATCGGGGCCAGGATTAAAACACAACATCATATTTTTTTCACATATACCAACTCATCAACATTCCAATCCTAGCAGTATGCAGGATGTTTGTCACGTGAACCTAGTTTAATGGCCTTAGCTCCCACGAGTCTCCTGTAGCTGAGTGGTAGAGCATCCGAACTAGTAATCGGAAGGTCTTAGGTTCGACTCCTGATAGGAGAACTCAGATTTCCTTTTTCCGATTATGCTTGTGTCATCAAATGAAAAAAATCATCTATTAATAATAATAGTGTTGTACTATGGCCCCGTGCTAGTAAAAGACAATGCCGCTGCTTAGCTCCAGGAATTCAAAGGGGATTTGTCATGAGTATTCTGCCTTTTTTTTTGCCTCCAATGTGTTAACATTCTTACCAAAAGCATCTTAACTTAATCGAAACAAAATGTGCTGAAAATGATTTTTGATCCTCAAAGGGATATCAAGAAAATCCTAGACGGAAAAGCAAATAATAGTTATAAATTAGCCGGCTGTTGTTTGTTTTGCTTTGTTTTTGTTTTTTGTTTTGTGTGTGTGTTGTGTTTTGTTTTTGTTTTGTTTTGTTTCGTTGTTTTCTTGGCACAAGGGAAGATCTACTCATTCTTCACTGTATCTTTTCATGTTGATACAAATTGTTATCAGCGAACTGTCGGAAATAACGCTGTAAAAGAGTAGTGTTGATTCCGGGAGAGACTTGGAGAGGGTAGCAATGGTCCTATTTGCCAGATGCTATCAAAATAATTTTGAATAGCTTTTAGCTTCGAGCTGCATACCTTACCTGATAACTAATTGAGGGACAAAGCAACTGAATACTTACAGATAGCAACTGCTGCGGGTCCGATATGATAGTACGTTCCATTGGTGTGAAAAATAGCTCGAACAATACGCTTCATAGCAACCCACTGTTAAGAAAACAAAAAAAAATGGTATATCCATTAATTAACGAAAGGATTAAAGGGGCTTCTACAGGATTCGAAACTCCGGCATGAGGCAAATTGGGTTCAAGTTCTTTACTTTGATTAATTGCATTTAGGGAGTTTCCTTTTTCTGAAGGAAGAGTGGTGGCTCTTTGAAAATTTGTGGTAGAAATGGCTGGTTCTCTGTCAAGAGCAATTTTCCCATTAAAACATGTTCGAAATTGGGCACTGATGGTTGATATTGTGAAAGGCCGAATTCGAAGATTTACTTTTTGTGTCGCTTTTTTGTTTCAGCGCTGTCGGCATTCGTCTCTCAAACTATTTAAAATTTTGTTCCTGCGACTAGAATTTTGGACAAAATTAGGAAGTTCACACTTTAGTAACGGTGACGGCGACACTAGCAGCGAAAACTTTACTATTATTACAAATTCGCGTGTTTTCACGTTTGTTTCAGTGCTGTCGGCATTCGTCTGGCAAATTGTTTAAAATCCTTTAAGTTTTAAGCTTTTATGTTCTCGATTCGTTTTTCAAACCGTTTTGTTTTTTCAATTCAAACCAGTTTGAAACAACGAAAAATCTCTCGCAAAGACCAAAATTTTGTTCCTACGACGAGAATTTTGGACGAAATTGGGAAGTTCACGCTTTAGCAACGATGACGGCGGCAGCAGCGAAAACTTTACTATACAAGGGAATTCGCATGTTTTCAAACATTGTCCCGATTATTCCAACTCGCTTTAAATGGCAACTGTAGGAGAAATTTCCTGGAGTTGAATTATTGGAAACTGCACTCAAGTTTAGAAAGAGGGAGAAAAATTCGTCGTCGTGTGTCTACGTCCTCCATAAAACGTCCATCTAGAAAATTTCACGTCCTAGTCGTGCAGTGACGGCAAAGAAATGTACCAAAAAGTATAATGCACGTGCAGAGTCGTTGTTTTGGTTTAAAGCCTAATGCTTTTTTGACGTTCTCGTTGTTGTCGCCGCCGTCGTTGCCATAGCTCTCAAGTTAGTCCCAGTAGCAAATAGCCCATTTTACAGTTGTGTACTAAGTGACCTGGCCTTGGATCGTAAGCGAGGCTGGGGGTGACGTTGTTTTTATACAAATCTTGGCTCAATCATCATAAAAACTCTTTTTTTATCGTTGGAGCTAAAATTTGGAACAGCATTCCCGAAAGCTATCGAAGACTACCAAAGCACATATTCAAAAAGAAAATTCAAGCATTACTATTTGTAACTTTAGAAACTCTGGACAGTTATGCTGACATTAGCGCTCTTATTTCTGAAATAAAAAAGTCATCTTAATTATAATTCAATCATAAATCATAATTTTTTTCTTCACTTTACATTACTTTTTACTCTTTTGACAAATAATGTATTCAAAACTGACTTTTTTAATGCCTTCAAATAGTAATTCGCTTATGTATGTCCTTAACACCGCCTGCCTAGATTAGCTCGCTATTTGCAGGCGGTTTTCATTTGTAAGTAACGTTTGAAAAACTTAATAAAACTTGAAACTTGAAACTTGCTTTGCAGATGTAGATCATGCTGTTCTTATGGTAACTAGTCTTCATGAAAAGCAATGAGGTTTGTATCAAAACTAGGTCAACCTCAGCCTTGCTTTCAATCCAAGGCCAGGTCTCTTATAGGCAGTTTGCATTGCCGCCATGTTGGTGGACAAAACCAAAAAAAATTTTGCTTACATAATTTGCATAAAGAGGCAGTCAACTCCAAGAAGAGAAAAATCGTGTTGTTCCTGTCCACCAACATGGCCGCCATGACGTCACATGCAAACCATCAATAGCACACAATTGTAAAATGGCCTATTCCTGAGGAATTGTCCACTCACAAGTGCCGACCTTAAAACTTGTCCAGGAAAATTTGCTCACGTACAACAAGCATTATAGCCTGGGTATTAGTATCAACACTTACATTCTTGGGATACGTTGGCGGTAAATATCTTGTAAAACCCCAAGCAGACATCCACAGTTGCCCATAGGAATGAAAATCTACGTAAGCTTTGATCCTTCTTCTTATGGAGTACATGTATCTGGCGAGATTAAACGTTTCTGGTTCGGAGAAAGGCTCCAAGCCAGGATAAATCGCACTGCAAGGTTGGCCATGATCCGCGCCGACGGCTGTTGAATTTACAAACAAAATACATTATTATATAGCTGAGAAAAACTTATTTTGACGAAAATTAAAACACAATATACTTTAAATTAGAAAACATATTTCGGTGGTTACAATAACCATTCTCAGTTACAAAATAAGCTACTAATGTGAAAACCTTTTGAGGAAGAGCTCTAACGACTCACTGTAGGGCTGATCATGCAACTTATTTCCACTATACATTAAGAACCTTTAGATCAGAGTACGAGAACGACTTTTAAATTTCAAATCAGTGACATCCCCAGAACTCTAGCTCCTTCCCGTTGTTTACCAGTAGGCAAGGAGACCCTAGAAACAAGATTGGTGTGACAAGCGGTTATCTAAACCACGCAAACTAGGTTTGAAAAGTCTTGTTTGTTTTAAATCACGTACTAGTAGGCAAATCTGAAGGAGTCCTAATATTTCGGATGGCCAGACCAGCCCTAGCTCTTCGGCTATAGGTATTGTTGACTCTTCTGAAAATTCTTAAAAAATCTTCAAATTACAAGTGAAACAATAAATAGATTTCTTTCTTTTTTTATTTTTTTACTTATATTTTAATCTTTTCAATTTTCAACAGAAGCGTTAATGTTTAGTAATACTTTGTCAAAAGGAAAAAGAAAAACAAAAGGAATTGAACTTAACACACTACAATACGACGTTTTCTTATTTGATAAAATAGAGATCTCGTTGCCTTCGATAACTTCCTTCATCTAGAAAATTGGTCTTCTTGTTCGCGCCAATTTCCTTTATTTCAAACTAAATTTAACCTTAATTTCCATAAATTTAAGTAACACATATATTAATGCAAGCGTTAATGTCCAGTAATAAGGTATATTAGGAATGAAAAAAAATTTGGGCGACCTGCACCACTTGCAATGTCTTACATGGTTGGTCGAGAGGACAAAAGAACGA
This sequence comes from Pavona decussata, assembly GCF_977016875.1. Lineage (NCBI taxonomy): Eukaryota > Metazoa > Cnidaria > Anthozoa > Scleractinia > Agariciidae > Pavona > Pavona decussata. The sequence continues at coordinate 1,775,958 of NW_028145590.1, forward strand.
ACAACAGAGCAATGCTCCCAACCCTAAAAGAAACAATGGAGCTGTAGGTTATCAGGGTCCAGTGAAAATATAGGTTTTGAAGGATGCAAGTCTACTGATTTGGTCCAGCGTTTGAGAGGAATAGCCACGCCTGGCCGGCAGCACCAGATATTTACATTTACATTTACATGTTATTTGGTGGGTAAAACCGTTAGATATCACACCAACCGTAAAAATAAATAAAATTAGAAAATGAATAAAATACAGATATATCAATATATAAAATAATGATATACAAGTCAAATAAAGAAAACTATATAAACTATATACTAATACTTAAGAAAAGCTTATAACCCATGTTTAAATATTTCCAAAGAGGTTGACGAAACAATGGCCTCTAGGAGGCAGTTCCAGTCTGCTATAGCTTTTGGGAAGAACGGAAATTTAAAAACGTCTTTATTTGCATATGGCACACGAAATTTAAATTGATGGCTTCCCTTCGTGCGACTCTCGGAGTGATGAATTAAATATTCTTAGAGAAACAAACGCAACAGTACTCACTGGCCCATTTGAAGTTGAAATTTCGATTCAGGTCTGTTCCTACACACTCGGTTGTGTTAGGTCTTCTATTTTTTCTCCACAGCCTGTCCTGTAAAACATTATATCAAAAGCGTCGTGTTATGCCAAGATGCGCACATTATGGTATCCCAATATAGTCTCAATATTACTTAACTATTTAATAGAAAAAAACCCTCGCAGTTATTAAGTATTCGAACCCATGACCTCTGCGATGCCGGTGCAGTGCTCTACCAACTGAACTATCAAGCGAACTAGTCGAATCTTGCGTTCGTAATATACCCGTGAAAGATGAATAAATGAAAATAAATATATGGACCATATATTTGAACTGCCGGGAAAAATTAAATACGAGAAAGATTAAGACTCTCGCAGTTATTTACGTAAAAACCTAAGCCGTTGAGAAAAGAAAGCGTGACAAAGATTCAGGTTTGATCGGGATTCGAATCCGTGACCTCAATATTTTTGCGTTTGCTGTTGTAAAGTACCAAAAGAAACCAAGCGCCTAAAATGTTATGTGATAATATGTCTTTAAAGTGATTCTTTACGGTGGCAAATTTACCTTTAGTTATCAACGCTGTTGATAAAGTTAATAAAACTAAACATTCGTCTCTACTCCCCACCGACACAGCACCACACTTTCTTTTAAAAGAAGCCTGAGCTAACCCCTTGTACACATGATATATTGTAGAGAGAGTATAAGCAGAAATTTGAATTATTGTATAGAAGGAGCCATCACCGTTGTATGTGTGTAAATGTATCCATCCACATTGACAACAGGAACTATAATCCACTCCAACTTGTCCATCAAATACCTGACATCATTGTTTGTTGTATAACTGAGAAGAAGCTAGAAAAGAATGGTGAATTGGTCACTTCTGTTAGGTAAAACTCTGACACCGTTTGTGAAACAAGTTTACTGTCAGGAGCGGAAGCGCAAAGTACATAACAGTTGGTTGAAAGTAGAGGTTGGCTATTGGCCGCTATTTCTCAGTCATAGTGTAATGGCTGTAAGTATATACCAGACAAGTGAATAGTGCCTTTCGCGCGCGCTGATTGGCTAGCTGGGAGGTGATTAACCAAGTACTATTCACCTTCGATGACTTCCCGTTTTGCCACGGTCACTGAAGAGGAAATTATTTCAATAAACAAAAACTACAAAAATGGCAACAAAGTTTAGTTTGACGGCATTAAATAGTAAGTTATTTAATCTTTCCAACCTTATATTCTAAGGCGAAAAATGAAAATACAATTTGCCTAGTTTTCGAAAACTGCTGAGCACTATAATTACAATGTAAACAATGAAACATCTAATGTTTTGCAGCATGGTTTCAAGAACAAGACGAACTTCACAGAATAATTGAAGAAATGACACCGCAGCAACCAAACAAGCGACTCAAAAAGTGTTATTTGTTCGCAAGAAAGTGAGACAGAACTTTCTACAATAAGAAATCGCTTACTGCGCGGCGCGCGAGATTTTAAAATTTCCCACCATTTGTCGGTATACTGTTAAAAATAAAGGTATTTTTTAATTTGGTTCGCTTTTTATTCAGCTTGTGTGGTATATACTTCAACAATTATTCACCTCAGTTTCGGTGCAAGCGGTGGATATTTACCTCGCTGCTATCCGTCACTACTTATTCACCTCCACTTCGGTGAATAATTGTTAAATACCCTCGAGTCACTTAGCCAATCAAAACTATGGAGTATTATTATCCAATGATACAGTTCAGTTTTGATAATTATGATGCTATGTTTATATTGCTTTACCTCTCTCGCGACATACACGCAGGTTGATATCGAGATCCATTCACGAGCGTGTATACCGCAATTGATGAAAATTACAGATTTGTTCACCATGGATATATTTGAAGAGATCTAAGGAAAACAGAAACAAAATTAATGACAGAATATGAAATTCCTGAAAGTAGTTTTCTAGCTGGTTGGAATGGTTTTCAATCGAGTGTCGAAAGCAATTTCGCCTTTGGTTTTGTTTTGTTTTGTTTTATTACGTTTTGTGATTGGTTAGCAAAACTCGCGCAACTTTTTCAACCAATGAGAAGCAAAGCTGAAAGCAAAGGTGACTTGCGCCATTTTCGCGCTTGGCGCCGGTTGCATGTACTTGCTTCAACTTAGCTTCTGATTGGCTCATTGCGCTGTTTGCCTTTGTTGTGATTGCAGCAGCCTAGTGGTTTGGAGGCCGGAATCTTGTAATCCAGTACGTCCCGAGATGAAGTCCCTCTTTGTGCCATTTGGATTAGCTTCACAGTAATCACGTGTTCAAATCCTGCCAGTCGTAATTTTCTAAAATGTTGTGTTTTCCATTTCTAACTTTACTTAGTCTTAATGTCAGGCAAATTTGATCATTTCATCATGAAAAAGCGCTCTAGAAATTGGCGTGTATTTACTTATTATTTATTTAAAGTAAAACTGTTTAACATTAATAACTTGTAATCAAATCTTCTCTTCCGTTAGAACGCGAAATATAAATTCGATTTACGAATCAGAGTAAAAGAAAAATAGTTGATCGAGTACCTTTATTCCATACATTGTCCTATTCTCGTACGATTTCCCAAGATTTAAAACCCTAGCCAGGCTCTCGTTAAGTCGCTCCAGTCGCCTCAACTCATGGATGATCTGTGAAGGAAAGTTTACTGTACGTAAGGACTCCTTGTAGTGCCCACGATGACGACAAATAATAGTAAAAGACTAAGTGAAGTTCGATACAATTGAAGGTATGACGAAGCACCTTATACCGCATGAAAAACAGCATCACAGGAAAGTACTGCTCATTAGCTTTCATTTAAATGGTCACACTTTAGGATTTCATCCGCAGACTAAAAAGCTAAAACCACCTTGACAGCATAATAAACAGCACCACAGGAAAGTACTGCTCGGTATCTTTCATTTGAATAGCCACACTTTAGGATTTCATCCTCAGGCATAAAAGGTACACCCATTTATTACAGCATGATAAACAGTTCGGCAGGAAAGTACTGCTCAATTTCAGTCGCACGGGAACATTTTGTTTTGAATAAGCGTTTCTTCCACGCACACACTCAAAAGTTAGAATCCCCCATAAACACAAAATAATAAGTGCCTGCCACGTCCGCAGGGTTTGTGAGGAATAGAAAGGAGGGCTCAGATCGTAAGGCGCGGCAGGGAGCTTGGGGAGGAGTGTTCACGAGTGATGAAATCCTTGACTTAGACTGTTCACAGTCCCTTATGTTTCCTTTGGATTTTCGAGACTCAAACGCTTCGAGCGAGCTCCCGCCATCTTGATTTGTAAAGGCGAGTGCAACCTGGGGAAAGTTTCTAAACAACTGAGGGGAGCGGGGTAGGGCCTCCCTCGGTAGTTCAGGCACTCTCCCCCAGGTTGCGTTGTCGTTACAAAAGAAGATGGCGGGAGTTCGATCGAAGCGTACGAGTCGCGAAAATCCTACGGAAAATAGAGGACTGTGAGCAGTCTATCTTAGAGTGCACCTATTTTAATCAAGCTATTGAGAAGCACCTTCTGTGGTGCCGCTCGGCTTTATTTTTGTTCAACTGCATGGTAGGCAATAGACCCTTCTCCAAAATGGCGACAACAGATTTGATTGAGTTAAAATTCAACTGAATGAAAAACTGATACCAGCACTGAAAAGAGCACCTTTACTTTAGTAACCTTGCAAAGTTTCAGCATATTAGGTGTTATATCAGCTTAGGAAATGTACGATGAAATTTGACAAATTTACAGACGTTTGTATGACTGGGGGTATACGTCATACCCCCAGTGATACAAACGTCTGTAATTTTTATTTTTTTTTATTTTTCAACTTACATTTTCTCAGCTGATATTGCACCTGATATGCTGAAACTTTGCAGGGTTACTAAAGTAAAAGTGCTCTTTCTAGTGCTGGTATACGTTTTTAATTTTAACATATTTGAATTTTCGGCCGCCATTTTGGAGAGGGGTCCATTGATATTTACCTGAGAATACGACCGGAAAGCTCCCATGAATGGCACGGAACGAAATCTCATCCTCTCGCCGTTGATTAAGCGCTGCAGGTTCCTAATTTTCACGCTGAAGGAGATCTTTTTCTTTTTCAGGACGTGTTTAAATTCCCGCATGCTGTTGTTAGGTACATGAATGTCTACAGGCTTACCAGGCTGGCTGGGATAGGTCCAGAAATCTAACTGAAAAGTGCAAAAATGATTTAATCTTAGTCTGACGATCAGCGTTAATTTTCGGCTCTTGGGTGGAGGAGGGTAGGAGAAAAAGTCCCCCTCCCTCCCTCCCTGAAGCTCAGATTAATTTAGACCTCAAGATGTCTCTACTTCCACACAAGAAGGCGAACGAGAATTTTAAAAAGCTTTAGTGCGTCAGAAAACATGTCCTTTATTCACCCTCTGAAGTTTTTACGGCACAAGGTGCTAATGGAGACGAACATTCAAACATAATCCAAAAAAAAAAAAAATAAAGAATCAAATGCGACCGTTTTCGAAACACTCAGTTTTCATATGGACCTTAAGATTGAGGTTTTTCCTCGTTTGCTGCAAACCGCAAACCTCTAAAAGTCACGTGACTCCGTTCCTGCCCGTCCCGTTTGATGTTTTAGGTTCAGGTTTCAACGTCAAGGACACTGTCTAGAGCTAAGTGAATTACAGCAGAGTTTTTCGAAATCCACGGATGCCGATGATGATGATGATCCCATAATGCATGGGTAAAAAGTAACCCTCAATCTTAAGCCCGGATTGCGGTACATACGGCGAACTCTGAACTGTAAGCTGCTGTCTGGCGCTTGCGGTTTGCGATTTAAGAGGGAACCCCCAATCTTAAGGTCACTATTGTCTACAAAATGACATGAAGGAGTATGTGGTTCTAAGACGTTTCGATGATTGTTTTGTTTGATTGTTCGGGTCGTAACATTAATTCTGTGGTTTTAGTTCTACTGTCATACCTTGAAGTTGTTGCTGTGGAACATGTCATCCAAGAATTTTACGGCTTCCTCTGATTTGGGAATAACTTGCAATACTTGGTCACTGAAAGGTAGATTCAAGCATAGTTATAAGTTTGGTTTGAGCTCGCGAAGCAACAGTACAGCCGAAACCGTAAACACAAGAGCTTCTCGAAACTGATTCCAATAGCCTCCATATCCAGCCTATCCCGCTTCCCGTCAAAGTTTTCATCCCGTATCCCGTCCCTAAAATTTATTATCCGTAATCCTGCATCAGTTTTAGGTCCATACTGCAGACCACCAAATGCATTTTTAGACGCTTTCTCTAACCTGGCTTTAAATTTGCATCCTATCTATACGATCAATTCAAATTGAAGCTGCTAAGCAGTATTTCTTTTTGTTATATTCAGAAAAAGAACATCAACAACCTCTGTCGATCGTTGTTACTAAAACTAATCGATGCAAGGTACAATGTTCTTGACATTTGAATCAGGAGAATTTGCATGGAGAATAAGAGCAGTAGGCATCACTATAGACTGCGACTTTAGACTGTACGAATAGCGCGGGCTACTCGCGGTTTGCTGCTCGCGCGCGTGTGCGCGCGACTCGCGACTTAAAAACAACCTGTTACTGTGTGTTAACTACTTAAGCGTTATTAACAGCTTTGAACTTCATGAAATCTAGTTTGTTGTTTTGTGGAAAATTAGCTGACATTATAATGCTGAAGTAAAAACTGATTCAATCAGAATCCAAATATGTTATACTGTAAAAAGTCGTCAAAATAATATAGCGGGGGGCTGTGGCCTAGATCATGAAATGTAGAGACGCTTCCGCGGTTTCCAGCTCAATATTATACGATTTTTGTTAAGAAATACTAATATACCGATACATGTAAGTGATTTGGCGCAATAAAAAGTTGAAGTTGATCACTTAACCGGAAACAAAAAAGACATAAAATCCCCCCCCCCCCCCCCAAAAAAAGTATTAATTTCTATAAAGTAGAAGAATAAAATTAGATTAGTGTAAGCAAATTACCCAAACAAGCCAATTCACCCAAAAATCCCCCAAAGATTTCTTGCTATACAAAAGACAGTGAATTCATATAATTTATGACCTTTGTAATAATTATCACTGATGTGTCAACAGAGATTTCGATTCAAAGTGGAAGATTTATGTTCGGCTTTAAATAACATTTTACATGTAAAGCCTTCCACCGGAAATAAGATCTAATTTGAGAATGTTCACAGAACGCACGATTTTATACCACTTTTCTGCCCTTTTCACCTCCATAAAAAGCGCTTAAACTTGAAGAAACTAGTGATCATACTTTATAATCTCATCCATAGACGTCTGATTAGGACTTACAGTATTTGTACAGGATAAGAAACTGACCACTTACTCCCTTTCGATAATCGTGATTTCATCCGCAATTTAAAAGCTGTAACCGCCATTTCAAGAACGTTCTAACCTCTAGCTTTCATTTAAATGGTCATAGTCCAAGATTTCATCTACAGATTCAAACTTACAACCTTCTTGTATGGCCCGAATAATAATAGGAAAGTACATGTATTACTGAAATATCATGTGGATCTGAGCTGTCATTTTAAGAGTAATAGAAGAACGTGAAATTAAACCACATCAGAACTGTAGAACGCAACTCAGAAGAGGGCTAAGAAAGAAGAGACCCTAGAATCATTATTCGGGGTAAGCATTTTTCAAAACATACACGATGTTTCAGTTTTTAAGCGCTGGAATTTCGAAACTGTAAAGAACGATCGAGAACCGGAAAAGAATCACACGACTAATTGAAAAATATTTCACTCCTTATTGTGATCAAAACTCACCCATGATAGCTTAGGCGCTTCTCCAAGCTTGTCCGTACAAAAACCAAGAAAAAGAGAAAAGCGAAGGTTCGGCAGCAACTTACAAAATTTCTTCTCCGAAGCATCATGAACCGACAAAGCGTGTGTTAATATGTGGTGTGGTGTAATGAGAAAAGTCGCGCTCACTGCGGTTAATATGTCATAATGATACAATTGGTTATTGACTTCACATGAAACTGATCTGTTTATTTTTGTGTATCTATTTGTGACACTGAGGTCAGAAATGTTCTATCAGACGTCAACAATGGTTCAAGCCCTCGAGAACAGCTGAAAGCGTTTCACGTGCTGAGCCAAACACAAACTGTGGGCTCTACTATGGCGGGCCGTGGCGTTCAAAAGTAGACATCATGATATCTCTATGATTTCTCGAGATATCTCTTATCACCATGATATCTTTACAAGATGATTTCTTCGTTTCGTAACTTCCTGAGAGATATCATGATATCTCAAGACATCATTGCAGCATGATATCCGGAGAGATATCATGATAATATTTTGCCAAATAAAAAAATCATCTTGGTCTGTCTTCGTATTTCGTAATTGGAGGTCTGTAGCACTGTTCAACCTTCATGTAAACGTACCCTCTGACTTACTTTCCTCCATCCCGGCTCAGCAGAATACTATCCCTTATTAACTCTAAAAGAATATGCAGTCTAGAGTACTGACAAGGCTTACTGAAATAGCTTGAAATGGTCGCATTGCTACTCGGTCATAGCTGAGGCCCTCCAAGGGGGGTTCTGGTGTCGCTTGTCGCGTGTTTTCGAGCCTGCTTGTCGCCTGTTTCGTTCGAAAAAATGTCGCTGTCGAATTTTTGCTGGAACGGCAAATGTCGTTGTCGGTACTTAAATTTTCGCGATGCGGTACCATAGAAATACATATCAAAATATTTACACTTAGTTAATTGTCCTTGATCAAATGTGCTGCCTGCAATGATAGTTTTAAATAATTATTATGATACTGTCACTGCCGATACTGGTATGCTTTGTCGCTGTCACAAATTGTTGCGCTTTTCATGTCCGTTCCTGTCGGCTGTCGCCGTTTTGGAAAAAGATTGTCGCCACATTTTGAGGTAATGTCGCCTGTCGGCAAAACCCCTTGGAGGGCCTCATAGCTAGTTACAGTTGCAGACTCAAAGTGCTACCGCAACATACCAAATTTCAGACAGATTATGATGAATCTTAAATTATCTGTAATTGACTAGATGAGACTATGCGGTAAAATTGTCGATTCTGTTCATTTCTATTGTCACTATTATGCGCTTCCGGCATAGTAGATAATAACACCGCGAATGTATTATAACGGCAACTCTGATAGATAATATTTTTGTAAATAAATTTGATGATCGCTTTAAGACAGGACTGCTAATTACGGACTTGTCAGACCATCCCCCTGTCCTTCAAATCACTGCTGGCCTTAATCAGATTGAAACTGAAAGTCAAGAAAGAAAGAAAAAACGATTAATTGATGACAAAACCTTAAGCCGACTGTGTCAAGATCTTGATCAAATTGACCTCGATGATATATATACTTGCACAAACCCAGAAGATGCAGACAATCTTTTTTTATTAAGCTGATGAAAGCGTATAACAAATGCTTGCCTATTGTGGAGGTAAAAGATACCTATGTGTGAGTTTAAAGAAACCATGGATGACAAAAGAAATCCTTAAATATAAATCAAGGAAAATTACTCTTTTTTTTTTGATTCCCCGGAATGGCTGACACTAATAGGGGTATCGAATGGTCTTTGCGAGCATTTGCGAGCAGTGTGTTTATATTTGCGAGCACGAGCAGTTGTCAAATTTTTCTCGCTAGCAGCGAGCACTTTAGTAAGTACAGATGGCGAGCAGCGAGCACTTCCGGAAAAATACAAAAAGACGAACAGCGAGCACTTCGAGTACTTCGTAAATTTTCCGCTAGCCAGAATCTCTCTTTTATTTTAGGATACGTTGTTTTGCGTCAAGTGATAGCTAATAATCAGGCTGACACCTCCTAAACAGAACAATAGGTGCAAAGCTAGGGCGGTTCAACCAGTCTCAGCATCTTACAGCCAATTGTGCCCTGCTTTATTTGGCATCAAGCAGGGCACAATTGGTCACGTCACGTAGCTTCAAAAGCCCGCGATCAAAAGTTTTCCATCTCTTTCTAACCCGACGCTAAAATGGATGGTATGTTTTTTTTTTTTTCGGTTATATAGTTCTTATGAAATGTAAATAACGTGACATTCGGTCTAACCAGCATTTCAGGCTTCGGTTTCGATGATCGGTAAACTGGTTTCTCGCTGATTGACTGAAAAAGATTTAACGAAATGAGGCTTTATTTATTTGGAGGCTTCTAGCATCTGAGTAACCAATTACAGCCGTACAGATCTGACAAGCTCTAGTAGTAGCTCTGAAAGTAAAAAAGGACTGGTAACAGAAGTATTTCTCTAGATTACTTTCTTCCTTCGTGGTGCCTTTCGAGAAGAAATTTCTTACATTTCGTGTTTCCGCGCGACATGGAGACATGTCTCCTCGTTCAGGGCTAGGGCTTAGCTTTAGTTTTTGATCAAAATAATTAAAGCAACATTTTATTTAAGAATTTCCCTGAGCTGGTAAAGCCCAAACGACCAAAGGTTGTTGTTAATGTTGTTCTGTTTAATCGGGTCTCATATGCCACCGTTTGGCATCAGATTATAATCACAGTTATTATTATTAGTGGCAAGGAAGCTTCCACACGTGACGTTCCATCTTCCAAGACTATTTCAGGAATAAGAATGACCCTGAAGGCACTAAAACGTATTAAACGTGAAATAGAAGCTGTAAACCTAAACTATCTAAGCAAAGAGGACGTTAAAGCTTTAGTAACTCTTATCATCGAGCATTTCAACTCAAAAATGAGATCCATTTATGATACCAATTAACAGTTCGACAACTTCTGCTATTAGTTTTCTGCTGCCGTAGAAGAAACTCTCAAACGGATTAGCAATTGTGGCTTCAGCTATTTCACCTCTCAAGAATCCTATTATGATATTCCTGAAGGGATGTTTAGCTTTGAAGAACTAATTCCATAGTTCCCCTGCCCTGAGGCAAGGAAAGAAAGCTTGCTCAAAGAGAATGTGGTAAAGATCAGTCGACCCATGGCCGGACAGCACACGACAACTGATCGTCAGAGCAAAGTCGACCAAGGATAAGCCATGCAGGCACTCTGCCCATCAGCGCCTACGGCCGCGACGGACACTTCTGAACAATCCAGCCCTTTGGAGGATCTCACTGAAAGAATTCAAGTAGAAAGCCAAAACGGATGAAGGAGACGAGGAAAATGTTGTTGGCAGGGAGAAAAGTCTTGAGAACAAAGACGAAGTAGTTTTCGTTAACCAAATTTAAAAGAATCAGCGGACCTTTTTTATTAGGAAAACTAGCCCAAAACCCGAAGAGAACATCATCTAAAGTAAAAACGCACATGTACGCAAGTGATCTCGAAGAACGTCTCGCATTAAATTAAGCAGAATAACATCAAGCATGCTGAGAAAAATTAAAGGAGCTCTTCAAACTGACACTGCTTCTATTAACACGATTGATTATTGTAGTTATACACACAACTTAAGAAGTTGTGAAACTAAGGCCTGAATATTATTCAGGCCTGAACGGGATCAGAACCCATCACCTCTGCGATACCGGTACAGTACTCTACTAACTGAGCTATCAAGCCAACTGTGGGAGCTGGTCACGTTGTGAGTTCGGAACATACCCGTACAGATGGTAAAGAAACAAGTGAATAGATGAGAGATCATTTATTTGAACTGCGGAACTGTACCCCTCTCAAGCAGAAAGCCTGCGGCGATGAAATATGATGAAGAATAAACCAATATAAACCGATAATACATACAGCGCTTCTAAAACAGTTATAGGCTGAACTGTTGAAGAAAGACTGAAGCCAGAGGTAAGGATGTTTCAACCTTTTTTTTTTGTAACCATATCATCACTGATTTATCGTTTGGTATAAAAAATAACTACAAAGCAGGATTAACGAAATTTCGATCAATCGAACACATGTTAACGAGAATGCGAGCCTGGGAGTGTGAGAGCAGTTGCAAAAATTTTGCGAGCACGAGCAAGCGAGTACCCATGTAATTTTTGCGAGCAATTCGAGCAAGGGCCAAATTTTGCGAGCACTTTTAAATTGAATGGGATCATTCGAAACCCCTGCTAATCTCTGCAACAAGATTACAACTAATAGGAATGCGACCATCTCAGTAAGCCTTGTCAGTGCTGTGGAATATATATTCTTTAAGAAGAAAATAATAAGGGATAGTATTCTGCTTAGCCGGGATGTAGGAAAGTAAGTCAGAGAGTACGTTTACATGAAGGTTAGACAGTGCTACAGACCTCCCATTTCGAAATACGATGGCAGACCAAGATCTTATTAGGCAAAATATTATCATGATATCTCTCTTGATATCATGCTGTAATGATATCTTGAGATATCATGATCATGACATCTCTCAGGAAGTTACAAAACGAAGAAATCATTTTGTAAAGCTATCAATATATCATGGTGATAAGAGATATCTCGAGAAATCATAGAGAAATCGTGATATCTACTTTTGAAGTTTTTGTGTTAATTCTTCCCTGCGGATTTTTGAGCAAAATAGACTGAGGCTGCTCGCAGTCTAACTGAACGGGGTACCCGTCTTTGTCACCCTAAATTAACCAGACTAATTTAAACTGTATTCAAAAAGTTCGTAATTTTTTCACCCTCGAAGTATACGAAAGGGTAGCGAAATGAATTCAGATTTTTTGGGGTTTGATATTTTTGAAGGGTCAAAAAACACACAGGATCCAAAAGGGTATACTATTAAGTCCAAAATTATTCTCAAAATAGGTAGGAATACAGCACATAGCTATAGTCCAGTTACTTTATCAGCAGCGCAACAAGAAAAGACTGGGTTCTACGCTACTCTTTCACCGTGAGAGGACTGGACACCATCAGTTCAAAATGGCGGACGGACGGGGCGAATTTCACCAAAGAGCATTTTGTGGCCTTGAAGTGGGTTAATTTTGAACAAAATGCTTACTCCAGTCTTCGAACTAAGCCAGGACGATGATTTCGTTTACGTGCTTATCAGAACTCCGTATATCAAGGTAGAATTCGATTATTTTTGTACTGAATTTCATCTACAGTTGTAGCACGTGCCAATCCGTATCATTCTTGCTTCATGTAGATTACGCTACTTTATGTCACTTTCGACTTGTTGATTGTTCTTTCCTTTTTCTCAATCTGCAGATTTCAGATGTCGATTTCTGCATAAATGGCACAGAATTTAAATTTTACGTGAAGCCATACTTTCTTCGGTAAGCTGGCACCAACGTTTGCAATCAAAACCCTTTCATTCAAGCTAATAGGCCGCCATTTCCAAATTGTGGAAATCAGACTGCAGAATTGCAGTGGCTTTTTTACGGGAATGGGATGACAATTAATTTCTGTGCAAATTAATATTTTACCCCCTCTCCCCTAATGTGTTCTGTGCCCCTGTATGCCTTCACAACTCCAAAATGGTTCTCTACCCCTCCCCTCCCCCGAGTCTTCGGAATTTCAAAAATTGTTAACTTTTCCTCTCCTTCTCCCTTTTGCAATTTATGTATACCTGCCAACTCTCACCCATTATGATCTCACACATCGAGGACAATTTCTGAAGCCTGACTCACAAATCCGGACAAGTTGTTCTAAAAAAGCTTCTTTTCATTTCAGATTTGCTATGTATTATTTCTTTGCTCTTTATAACAATCACAAAAGCTTTCAAATGTCTATAATCCATTCGAATCCTAAGTGTTCAAAGGTTGTCGGAATATCTTCGGACATTTTCAGTAGTGTTCAGAAGTCTTTGGAAAATCTTCAGAAGTGGCTCAGACGTTTTCAGAAATCTCAGTCATGAGGAGACAAAAATCTCACGCATTTGACTCAAAAAAAGTTGGCAGGTATTATTAGTTTACGTTTTCTCTGATAGTGTTACTGCTTTCTATTTTCTTTTCTTTTCTTTTTTTTTCAATAAAATCTACTCAATAGCTGTTCTGCATAATATAAATAATATTATGTTGCATGCCGTGTCTTATTTACCAATAAGTATGGAAATAACATTTCTGTTGTCGTAAGTTATAATATTATTGTCAGTATTTAGTACTGTGCCAGTCAGTGGAAAGCCCTACCCTATCCTTCCCTGCAATGCAGGGAATTACAAGACATTTTAGTGGTCTCCTGTTATCTTATGTAGGTGATCTTGGACGGAAATACGAAAAAAATGTTTAGTTCACAATTTACGTAAACAACAAATAAAGCAAACTATCAAAGTTGGTACCGTGAGTAGTTGGCTCATATTCTGTTCAAAACAAACATGAAAGCCGAGAATTGGGAAGATGCCAGGCATATTTTGGATCTTCTAATAGGCCTAAATTAATCAACAATCATTAGTCTCTCCTAGATTGCCCAAGTATCCTGTTGTTCTAAAGGCAGAATTTTCAGCAAACAGAGTCACATATGAAGCCATCTTGGATTTAGGCATACAGAGAACATTTGGGATCTGTACAGACTTGAAATTGGGAGGCACTCTGAGGAGGGAGGTCACCCATGATGTAGATTAAGACTGTAGGAATTACTTTTCTTTCTGCTTCAGGTTGAACTTGCCCGGGGAGCTTACGGAAGATGGCAGAGAGTCTGCATCCTATGACATTGATAAAGGTGAACTTGTTTTACAAGGAGGTTGACTAATCTTTCTGCCTAATGTGGTACATGTGCATATAAATCAAAGATATTTTTTATAAATAAATAAATAAATAAATAAATAAATAAATAAATGAATGTGATTTTTTTTCATCCCACACGCACCAACGCACAAAAAAGAAATTGCGAGCACATTTTAACATGTAAATAATATTGACCTTTGGTGTTGAATCTACTAATTAAGTCGATAACATGTAAATAATTATTAACCTCAACATACATGTTCTACTAAGCTCAAAATTTACGCAGGTATAATATTAATTTGTTTGCTTTATCATTAAACATTTTCATTTATGCCATGCATAATAATATTATATTATTATTTGTTTAAATGTCATAGGGACATTTTCAGTTAAGCTGCCTAAGCTCCATCAGGGAGAGTTCTTTGAGGGTCTAGACCTGCTGACGACACTGTTGGCTCCCAAGAAGAGGGCCCCAGCCACGATCAAGCCTCTTATTGAACTAACCGGTGGGCACTAATGCATCACATTGCGTGGTACAATAACTTATACATGTAGTTCAACTGTAACTTATATTTCTACTCATTGTATACTACAGTGTACATTTCACTGCATGAAATGATCAACTTGTATACGTGTCTCTTTTGAACTTTTAGGAATTTTGAAAGCTGTTTCAATAATAATTTTAGAAACATTTTTTCACAATAGCTGGTAACATTTACATGAATTGACAGCAAAAATAAATGGTTACCGGCCCCCAACAAGAACCCTGCTTAGGGCCTCTGTTGCTCTTTAGCGCCAAACCAGTTCTAACATTTTTCGTCTAGCATTAACGCATATAAGTTTTCTTTTTTCGTTAGAACTGTCCCAGTTTGGAATGCTTTGTCTCCCACTGAAACGTATATGCTGACTCTGTTACCGTGTTTATTGATGATTTGTTCATTATTAGTTGAACGCATGTATTTATTTAATAAGTACATGTAGTTCGTTGACTCGCCATCCTTGTAATGTGTTAGATTTTGCGAGTGTGAGTAATTTAAATTTTTGTATATGCGTGTGTGTAGTTTGTTCGTTATCAAGTTAATCTTGTTTGCTTTGTTCTTTATTTTCACCTTCACTGCCAATGTTATGGACATCCGTGTTCTGAACTGCCCATTGCCAGATTAGCTTGCTACTGCAATTAATGTTAATTAAAGGTATGAGGCTGGTAACACAATTCTTACTTTGCTTGTATCTCTTTGTATCATTGAAAATTTAAAGATGGCAATCAAGAAAGTGAGCGTGAGGATGATGATCATGGCAGCGACTTCGACTTTGATTGGGAAGTTGAGCAACACCTACCACAATCTAATCAGGTCAATGCAGGCAATAATTATAATAATTCTTAAATAAATGTACACGTAACTTAATGTTCCCTTTTGAGAATCTCAATGTCAGTTTATTTTTACACTGTGAGCAATTCCAATTGCACATACATGTACATTGCTTCGTTAGTGCTCATGACATTTTCATTAATATTTTCATTAAGTCTCACAGCAAGTTCTAAAACTATTTGCCATGTTGCATTTAGCGAGGCTGAGAAGTTTCATATAAAGATCTGATTTAAAACTCCCCCAAAACACATAAGCTGGTCACCTTTTTGAACAGAAAAATGGAAAAATTTGATAAATTTGATAAACTGATAAATTCCATGATGAGATCAGACACGCTACAAAAAAATAAAAAAGAAAGAACAAAAGAAAGAAAAAGAAGAAAACATACTGTACATGTAGTGCAAAGATGATGCAATTTTTTTGCAAAAGTAAGAAGAAAAAAAAAACAAAAAAAGAAAGAGAGAATTAATGTGTGCCCTGCTGGGCAATAAATAATCTTGTTATTGACCTGGAAACTGTTTTCATTTACAGGAAAATACGGGCATTATCCTAAATGAAACAAAATATGGATTTGCCAACCAGAAGAGTGCAATGTTTAAAGGACGTGAGGTAAGCCTGGTTTGAGTTTGTATTTAAAGTGCGGCTAGGGCCTCTTCGTATAAATGAATAACGGAGTTAGTATCTAAAGAAACTACACAATGGTTCTTGAAGAAACTGTTTCCTTTGAAAGTTTGTCTGACTAATCATCCCGCAACTATGAAGCAACCACAGGCCCGAGCATAAATACATTGTCCATACAAGTTTTGCATCCAGTGCAAGATCTTGGTATGGAATACATGTGCATGTGTGTTGATAAGCATCAAAATCAAGACCTCTAGAGGCCATTTTTCATTCATTCTAGTAACCGGGATGGAGTACATCTCAAGCATGTTAAGGCATGGCTCAAGACCATATCTGGGTGAAAAAACAGAATCAATCATAACTCTCCAGAAATTTACTGAAAGACCACCAAACTTGGCAGCGACACAGAAATTGATGATCTTAACTCACTTCTAACCTCAAATCTTGAAAATAGATCTCACGTGACCGGTTATGATTGTTTCTTTGCCCAAGCAGAAAATAGAAAATGGGGTGCCGAGTTTACATATGATGGATATTGATTAGAACGTTTCTCTTACCGTCTGGTTATGCCTTACATGAATCTGTCCTGAATGGTTGACCTCACCATTTAATAAACGGATTATTTAACAAAATAGGTCACATGACTTATTAAACTTCATAATAATATTTTAATAAAACCAAAATCTATTCCATTCAGGACAGATTCAGTTACTATACGATAGAAGCTACAACCGCACATGCTAAGCTTTGAGTCACAATGAACCATTCTTACCCCATCTGGCAATTAGTTTTGAGCGCAACTGTGACGTCATCAAGCACGTGACCACTGTTCTTATGCCTTAAAGAATTTAAGGTCGCTGTAATACGTCAATTACATGTACAAACTTATGGCCACCCTGGGGATTTTAAAAAATATTGATTTCAAAGATAGGGAGTTTCAAATTCGCGGGGGGTCTTAAGTAAAGAATAAGCCATGCCTTAACATGCTTGAGGTGTTCATATGGCAAAGATTACCAAGATCTTGGTTGCCAGAATCAAGCTCTCATGTACTGTAACTGGGCTAGCCCGCCCTCTTATATGAACACATCAAACTTTTTACAAGGGAACTGGTGGTGAGGCGAGATCTTGGAAACTGAGTCAGCCTGGTTTGCTGGGCTGATATGAAAAGGCCCCTTAGTTTAAGCTCACTAACATTTAGGTTACTAAACAGTTAGGATGCATTAGCAGGACTTAGGGGGTAGGGGTGGGGCTGGCGTAAATGGTAGTCACAATGGGCAACCCCCAACAAGTATGTTTCTTACACCAGAATATTTTAGAAATTTTAAATGCCAACTTGAAAAGATAAGATAATTGTCCACCTGTGTTTGAGCTGTATAAGGCATCAGCTCTTGCAGGCCAGTTAGTACGTATACAGTGTGGGTCCCAGTAGATCAAGAAGACTGAAAAATAAGTTCACAATTAACATGCAAATGAAATTCATGCCAGTGTAGTGTGGTCAAGTGGTTAGGGTGCCAGACTTGAAATCCGGCGTTCCCGGGTTCAAGTCCCATTGTGACCACTATCTGGAGTTGTTTCTCGGTAGCCCCAGGTTCAACTCCTCGGCCTCATTTGTAAATAGCCAGATGGTCCGCCTCCTGCCAGCCGGGATTCTTAACCATGTTATGTTGTATTTGAAATATTTGTTTCTTCCTGTTTGTTTCATTGTCCCTGAAAAACGTCTTTCGGGGAGAGGGTAATTAAGTATTTTTTTTTTTTTTACCACGGTTTTGGTAAGCTATTGCCCTTTCATTTCCAGGGCTGATCAATATGTAATTTCTCCTTACATTATCAGTACACTGTCAACCAGACAGGTGAGGAGAATAAAGCAAATCATCAGCTAAGAGAATGATATTGTTTGATGTAACACCAAACTCTCTGAACTAACTTTGGAAGGAAATGTATAGCAGTCAGTCAGGAGAATTAACATTCAGATCGTGCGAGTGAACGGGTTAATTTATAGTCGACAGTTGGCTGTTAGCTGTGTGTATGTTTTGTATCAGGCAGAGCTTCATGAGATTGCAGAAATACCAGATCCTGATGCAATGAGCTTGAGTGAAAGACGAGTGGCCAGGAAGACAGCTGAAGATATGAAGTTTGACGAGGAATATTATTTGTAAGTACAGTACACCTTTTGGCCATAACCTTCCGTATTGTTTTCGCGTTACCCATTCATAATGTACGTGCACAATCTCGTTCCTAGAGCCCTCTTTCCTTTTGGTCAGCACCAAAAACGTGGACCTCGTTGTTGGTGCTGACCAAAATGAAAGCGGGCTCTGGGGACGAGATTGCTAGTTGCAGGGTTAGAGCGGTTTTCAATTGAATGTTGTAAAACTAAAACCAAAGTAATTTCTCTGGCCAATCACAACAGATGTAAACAGCCCAATCAGCCAATCAGAACTCGAAGCAAATACACGTAACCTGCGTCAAGCGCGGGAAAACGCGTGCGACCATGCACGATTGGTTTTGGTTTGGCTTCCCATTGGTTGAGAAAATGGCGCGAACTTTACCAACTAATCATAGAGTCTTGTAAAGCAAAACCAAAACAAACGCGAAATTACTTTCGACACTCAATTGGAAGCGGCTCTATCATTAAGCGTTCTCGTTTTCGTGGGCCACCCCTCAACTCATAGAATGGTTCAAGGATTGGCAGAAAACAGTATTGGAGCAATAAACAAACAACAAACAATAGACTCTAGCTGTAAAACAATAAACATGCAGGGACACCCACGGTTCATTTCGGTGAATAGAGAACTTAAGCCGCGACGACGGCAACGCCAACGAAAAGGTGACTTGAAAACATAACTTCATTTTGTGTGTGTCTGCTCTTCAACTTACGTACAAAAACAACAAACTACCCAGGAACCAAATTGGTAAGCGTGGCGTTCATATTAAGAAGGAGAATGAAAAATTCACCGTCGTGTGTTCACGTTCTCCACAAAACCTTGAATTTGGTCATTTCACGTTGTTGTTTTGCAGAGGACGGCAAAGAAATGTACTAACATTTAAAATGCACGTACAGAGCGATTGTTTTGCTCATCAAGTTAAACCTATGGTTTTGTGGCGTTCTCGTTGCCGTCGCGACCTACTTAACACAACACGAAAGATTCTAAAGATTGCAGAGGTTTCAGTCGCCGTAATAGCTATTTAACCTTCCTAAGTAAACGTACCTTTCAGTTCATCATATTTTCTTTCATCATCTGAACAGGGCAGACTTTTTCAGTGAGGACCAAATTCAACATCTCCTAAACTTCAAGCCTCCCTGGTATGCTGAATTCGTACAGCACAAAGAAATTGTTTCAAAGGTACTGTACACTTTCAGTGCTTATAACCTATGTTAAAGGCGCTCTTCGTTTGTCCCCGCGTTGAGGATGTTTTAACGATGATCTAGGACGAAGAAGCAAGCATTTCACCCCCCCCCCACCCCCCCTCCCGACGCGCGGCCTCGCGTTCTCCGCAGTAAACCAACGCCCTGAATGGTACACCCTAGGGGGATGGGGAGGAACAAATGAGCGAATGGAAGCAAGTCTAT
Source organism: Pavona decussata (assembly GCF_977016875.1). Taxonomy (NCBI): domain Eukaryota; kingdom Metazoa; phylum Cnidaria; class Anthozoa; order Scleractinia; family Agariciidae; genus Pavona; species Pavona decussata. Next base: position 1,795,608 of record NW_028145590.1, read on the forward strand.
ACCCCTCTTGATGTAGAGAATTCAAGGGGTGAGGGAGGAGTGGGTAGCCTAGGCCGTTGGATTCGTCACATCAAGGTGCCAGAGATGCAGTCTGTGAAGAAGTGTAAACAAAAGCCCCCCCCCCCCCCCCCCGCCCACTCACCCCCAGTTTACCGCCTTTTATGATGTTTTTATGCGAGTGGAAATGTTGAATAATTTCTAACAAAAACTGAATTCATTAATTTCAGAATAAAACGGAAGGTTCAAGTGGTACTGATGAAACAACAGGTAAAACAAGTTTGCAAAACATTTACGATATTAACGACAAAACGTGTTTGTCACTCAAAGCTGCGCTGTTTTTGTTTTCAGTTCAATTTACAGATTTCGAAAAGGACCAACTGAGGAGGCTACCAAACAAAGATTATATCCTTTTGTGCATGTCAGACACTGAAACTTGTATGACACTGAAATTAAACTGTGTTTCTGTTATTGGTTTAGTATAAAAATCAGAAATTTGTCCTCGGATTCCCAAACAGAACTGTACTTTTTTCCCTATCTTTCCGGTTCTTTTTTTTTTTTTTTTTTTTGGGGGGGGGGGGGGTGGAGTGGGCGTTAGGGTCGTGGTGAAGTGGTGAGAGCGCTTGCCTCCCACCAATGTGGCCCAGGTTCGATTTCCGGACTCGGCGTCATATGTGGGTTGAGTTTGTTGTTGGTTCTCGTCCTTGCTCCAAGACTAGAGGTTTACTCCGGGTACTCTGGTTTTGCCCTCTCCTCAAAACCCCACATTTCAAAATTCCAATTAGATCTGGAAAGTTTTCCCTGCGAAAACTGCGCGTGAAGGGCCTTGGGGAGCGCACACTCATTTCATTAGTGACATGAAATGACATGATATGGCGTGACACATGCACATGACGTAACACAATATGACGTGACATGATACACCTAATTGCATGGTTTTAACTAGATGCTTCCTTAACGTAGTTAAAACCTTCTAGACGACAAAGAAGAGTTGCCGCTGTATCTTGGGCTCGTTGACATCATTTATGCTTACGCATACAACCATCGCACCACAGAAGGAGAAAACACAGTGAGGAATTGTTATATATTGTGTAGGGTGATGGCAAATGATTAGTACGTATGCCTTAGGCGTCCGCGATGGATCAAGGCCTAACTTCTGCCGTCGTGTTTTTACCTTAGGCTAGACTCTTTGCCCCACGTTTTCTTTCTTCATCAGGGTCTATTAATTGGGCGACATACTGCTAGAGGGAACTGCACTCCAGCCTAAGTGGCCCACAATGCCGGATCTTAACTCGGTTTCTGTAGCATGAAGCAATTAGGAGTATTGACACTCCCCCCTGGATGGGATGCTAGTCCATCGCAGGGTTACCCCCAGCAGTATGTCGCTGATACCCATTTATACACCTGGCCCCAGTTGTTCAAAGGGCGGATAAATTTAACAAGACAAATTAATGAGCAGTGCACTTCATCCACCATTAAGAACTCCTCTACCACAAAAAAATTAATGTAACTGACCCTGTCAACCATACTAGACCTCTATAACGGTAATTTAAATTTTTTTATGGTAAGCCAGATTGCAAATTCTGGAAAGAGCACCTTTAAGGACGGTGCCTACTAATACCGAAGTATTTTTGCGCGGTTTATGACTATGCGGGAAGAGCAGATCTTAGCAAGGGCTTTGGAAATCCAAAAGAAGGTTGGGGGTAACCACGCATTTTTTAGAGATAATTAAGCAACAATTATTCTAAAAAGCAGTAAAATACAAAACAATGTATGGTATTTTCTTCCAAATTAATGCTTTGTTATCGATGAAAAATGCCTGGTAAGTTCTGCTTTCTCCGCATAAATTTAAACCGCGCAAAAATATCCCTGTATTAGTAGGCACCACCCATAGGAAACCTGAGTATCACGAGATGTGCAGAACATATGCGCAGTAACAATGTTAGGCACCGTCAGGCACCGTCCTTAAATTGGTTAAAAGACTAAGTTTGAGAGTCTTGTTTATCAAAACATCGAAGATGTAGCTCCGTAAATTCAGGAATTTTTGCAAACGTTTGTATGAAGAGGCGCAAACTTGCCCGTTTCCATACAACCGTATAATTTATTAAATTTTCAGAATGAACGTAACTATATTGTCGCTATTTTAAAAGACAATACTCCCAAACTTGTTCTTTTTATTAATTGTAAGCTGCTCTTTCCAGCATTTGCAATTGTTTTGCGTTATCTGGCCTACATGTACACATAGTTAATTAAGGGCAATGGTTATGAAATCTGACAAACTTCTGTGGTATGTTTTTGTTTGCCTTTTTGGCCTTGACCCTGCACAAACAACAATAAAATTTGGAATGGATTGGAACAACTGACCAATCGAAGCGTTTTTGTTAAGATATTCAACTGTGGTGTGAACCTTAAAACATAGGATCGTGCAGTGTCGCGGCCCTTCCAACATAAATTGCAGCACCATTGTTTTCATGGCAAGATTTCCTAACCAGTCCCTCAATTAACTATGATGTACATCAAAATTTTAAATCACCGTGATAAGGGAGAATAACACGTGTCTACTTTGCTACAGTAGGAATCTAAGTAAAAGACTCGGGATTCTTGTGTTGTTTGATAGGTTGAGTCTCCATGGACGATTGCCAGAATAAGTTCCACCTTCTCGTGGTTCGAGGTAATATATCCAAGCTTTTATAACTATTTCTCTCGTGATTTTTGCAAAGAGATGTGTGACGTGAAGGCCGTGTGTGTCTGCACGCCATACATTTCGGTTCCCCTTTTTGAAAAGATATTTTCTAACTTTTATATTTACTCGAGCTTGAGACAAATCTTAACGCATTTTCTCGGTTCCTTCAAATTCAATGCCATAGAAGTATTCATGAACTCAATCTCTTGTCTCAGTTCTATCAGTCTACGAATACGTGAATACGTTACATACGTTTATATACATGTACATAGCTAGAATTGTATGAAATACAATTACAGTAGCAATTACAAGGACAATTTATACAGCGCCAAAATCAAAAATTTTTAAGGTATTTTACAAAAGTGAGAAAAATTCATCACAAAAACAAGGGTGTTAAAAAATGTACAAACAAATGTCTAAATGTGTGAAATTAACTAGGTATTAACTAAATGTTTGTTTGAAAAGAAACATTTTTCACTCACTTATTTTTAAAAACATCAATTGTAAGTACAGTTGCTTATTTCAATGGGTAACGAGTTCCATAATTAAGGAGCACAGACATAGAACGCTCTGTCTCCTTAACTCTTCAAAGTGAAGGGAAAGGAGTAGCTAATAGTTTTGAAGAAGAAGATCTAAGGTTCGAGCAGGGGTGTAAATTGAAAGTAGGTCTTGTATATAAACAGGTGCTATATAACTAGAACATCCTACTGGCTTTCTCGGGGACTTCAACAAAGATTCCTCCACAACAGCACATTTCTTTCTTTGTCCTTTACGAGTAGTCGTGATGTCCCAATATATTATACCCTTCCTTTTTATACAGTCTTGCCTCTGTTTTTTAGGAGCAGGGATGGCGCAGTGGTGAGCACTCGCCTCTCACCAATGTGGCTCGGGTTCGATTCCCGGACTCCTCGTCACATGTGGGTTGAGTTTGTTGTTGGCTCTCGTCCTTGCTCCAAGAGGTTTTTCTCCGGGTATTTCGGTTTTCCCTCTCCTCAAAAACCAAAATTTCCACATTCCAATTCGATCTGGAGAGTGTCTCCAATTAGTGCTCTGCGCTAAATACATTGACTCTTCAATAAAAGTAGTTTTATTATTATTATTATTATCATCATCATCATCATCATCATCATCATCATCATCATCATCATCATCATCATCATCATTATTATTATTATAGTATATCTTAGAACCAAAAGGTCGAGACAGCAGAAAACAAATTGTAATTTTTAAGAAGATTACGACATTTTTTAATTTGTAAGACATGTTTCCATGTTACAAACATCATCGTCAGTTACAGAACATTTGAAACTATTGTTGTCACTTAATCAGAATTAGTTATGCATGTTTCGCTTAGTTGTTATATAGTCCTAACGGTTTTTCAAATATTCTGTAACTGACGATGATGTTTGGAACATCGAAACATATTTTTACAACTTAAAATATGTCGTAATCTTCTTAAAAATTATATCTTATTAGGTGGTTTTACATGTAATACGCGCGGATATTTTGCGAGTTAAATACGAGCAATGAGGAAAATGTCCGCGCGTATTGTCTTCTCTTTTCTGGTAAGAGTGTTCAAATACACCCGGTATTATCTGTCCATCAGTATATTGCGCGTGCAAATGACGTAAACAACACAAAAAGCGAGTGAAATGTCTTTGTTTGTATTCGCTTTGTTGTAAACCGGTCAAACCGGTACACTACAGTGTATTGCGGTCTTATATTTTGCGCGTTCTCTTGACCTTGTTCGGTGAAATGACATAAAAGTGGAATAATAAATTTATAATTTATTCAGTCCTTTTACAGTATTCACGATGTTCTAATATCCTGCGCCCGTCGCTCGCTGTCCTATCCCCTCTATCGGCACTGGTCGCTCGTCACAACAGTTATAGAAGACACAAAGAAAATCTTTGCACTTGGTATGTTACTACCTGTTTCATTACAACATGTTTCCTCTATGAACACCCCACCCCCCCCCCCCACCCCACCCCACTCCTCCCGTTTCTAATCAACCTCGTGTCTAGGGTCTTCGCGTCATTCAAAATGGCTTTACGGAGAAGACCCTGTGGAGTATTTTGTCATGTGAAACACTTGATTTTCGTCTTTTGTTCACAGTTTTTCGTGGTCATATATGGATGCTTACCATTTTTGATCCCGAAAAAGTGTAGCTAGGACGAAAATAAAGTATTTCACCATGCAAGTGGATAAATAAGAGTTATCCGCTCTTTGGACAACCTGGGCCTGGTATTCATCAAGCGATGGTGTCGACTGGCTGTTTAACAATGTAAGTAGCATCGTGGTCGATGGTGATTGGTGGATGACGATCGAAATGCACCAATCATCATCAACCACGGTGCAACTTATGTTGATTCATAGCCAGTCGACACCATGGCTTGATGAAGATCAGCAGTATATCGGGCGAAACGTCGCGATCAACAACTATATCATACAATTGTGAGACGAACGATTAATTTTGCGCTAACAATTTAGTGCATTCGCATAAAGCACGAAGGGCATCTGAGAGCGTGAGAGAAGTGTAACTATACTAATTTCCCGGACCCTAAGACCCTATTTAGGACAGAGGACAACATCTAGCTCTTGTGTTACACAAGTGTTTATTGGTAATAGTAATAACATTTAAAGGCCCACTGTCACTTACCGGACGTGATGTTCCACGCATTGAAACGCAAATACCAATCACAACAGATAAATAATACACTTCCTAGAAGTGATGGCGAAAAATCCCAAAATTTCGCATTAACAGCGGTGAACCTTAAGTGGAAACTCAATTGACGTGAAGCATTGTTCACTAAAATAAATGCAGACTAACGTCTCTGATTTTGGATTGCCAAATACTCGACGACAGTCTTGCAACCACACCCTGTCTAGGACGGGTCCGGGACAGACTCGCTTGAAATTATATACCCTGTTCAGGACAGAGGGGCCAAAAACCATACCCTATCCAGCGGCACGTCCCCGTATAGCCCATATAGGGGAGTACCCCCCCCCCCCCGGGACTAATTTCTTTTATTTTTACAATATTAGTATTGGTTTGGTTTGTTTGTTTGTTTGTTTCTAAGGTCGCCGAAAGCTGTTGAAATGTCTACTGGAAATCCATGCTCTTTGTCGCGAGGACGATCCTTGGTATCTGTTGAATGATCTTTATATTACGGACTACTGTGTCTGGATACAGAAAGCCAGGTGAACGTTTCACAAAATAAAACAAATCAAAACCAGAAAATTTGTTTAAAGATCTCGAATACGCTTCGCTTTAAAAACATTTTTTTCCGTTAAAAAAAAAATAATAAAGATGTCTCCCTCTTTGTGTACTAAGAAGGTTTGGCGCTGTTGCGAGTGAAAAATGATGTGGGTTCCTCGTTCCCACGGGACGAAAAGAGGAGAGACCCTGGGATCGAGGTTGGGTTGAATTTTGACCCAAACGAGGCAGGAGGGGAAGGGAAGCACTCTATATTATTTTATTGGCTTCGCCATAAATAACATTGAACTAAGGAAAGGGTAAATGACAATAAACAAAGTCGTAATACGTGACAAATCGCTGGGACATTGCAACATTTAATGCCAATAGTCCATTTCCAATTTGCTTTGAACCTCATTATGAAAGCGAGGCTTGGTGCAAAGTTTTTATCATGAAAATAAGTTTTCATTCACATGCAAACAAAGCTAATTTTCATATGAAAAGCTTTGCACTTAGCCTCGCTTTCATGATGAGGTTCACAGCAACTCGGAAATGGTCTATTATTGCGACCCAGATTTTATAGCTACCTCTCCTGGTTTTCAGTGATGTTTATCAACCCGCGGTCTGCATCACTCATAACAAAACAGGCAATCAAATACCAGCTTACTTCCTTTTTTTACGATTGAACTCACGTATAGATAAGGGTGCTAGTTTCTAAAGAAACTGTGGTCAGGGGCACCCAACGGATCGTTTAGGTAAATTATCTGTTCGGAAGGCCCATAATCCCCTACAATTTTCTAAAGGGAATTTTCACTTCGAACTTTCGTGATATGGAGAACTTTAGGCCTAGTGTTTTCGGGTTGATAAAAATATCATTTCGAGGGCCAAAAAAGGTCAGGTAAGATTTTCGGAAAGGAAATAAGACCTAAGATTTTTGGGAAATGGACCAAAATGCCCTAGTAATTTCGAAAAGACTCAAGTTGCCCTAGAATGACCGAACAGATAAAAATATTTTAGCGCGGCCTGAAATGAACCTACAGAGCTTTAAAGGCACTCCAGATAGCCTAAAATAACGTTTCAAAGGATCTGAGAGAAAACTGTCGCTGGGTGCCCCTGTGTGGTGCTACATCGCTGCATGTAGCCTGCGAACGGAGACGTATTTCCGGCTGTCGCTTCTCTCTCCGCAGAGAAATACATCTGCGTTCGCAGGCTAGCGGCATGGGCAGTAGAAACAAATGTTTGGTTTTATTATTCAGCACATCGTAACACTACCCAGATATAGTTGTCGTGCACTCGATATTCTTCGTCCGTACACGACAGATGTCCCAGGATATAAGTATATTTCGCGTGTCGGGGAGAAAAATGGCAAAATAAAGATCGTCTCTCGTGCTTTGTCATCAATGTGTTGAATAATAAAACAATTACTCTGCACAGATCGCTTGATTTTAGCCAACTCGGCCTACGGCCTCGTCGGCAAATTATCAGGCGATTTCGCAGGACAATGTTAATTATCAACAGATTTGATAAGGTAATTTGGAGACCTTTTTAGCTCTCGAATCTATTTATGGCGGCGAAATTACCTCCGCAACTATCAAGTTCATGAAACCAAATATTTGAACTAACGTAGCCTTGTTTTATGTAATGGCTGTCGATCTTCGCAGGCATCTTTTCTCGTGAGGCTACCGCTGAAATAACTTCTTTTCTTTTTTTTTTTTTTTTTTTTTTTACTTTTTTCCCTGCAGCAGTCGCAAGAAGCTGTCTTCTTTGGCGCTAAGCCTTGAACAGGTATAATTCTGTAATAATTATATGTCCCCTGTTTCATTAGTTAGATCCGAGAGACCTCACACGACTAGGACGGCATCATTAAGGAATTTGTCACTTAGAAATTCTTAGAATTTATGTTTTTTCAGACTACGTTTTCGGCGATTATTACAACTCGTCCAGTTTCTCTGATTTGGCCGATCTATCTAAAAACTAGATGACGTCATAGGAACGTGCTGGTTCACGTGGTGAAAGGACAAGTTATTTTCGTTTTCCCACTATGTTCATAAAATCTTCAATTTGGTCATTTCAGCTTATGGATTGGAAAAAACAAAAAGAAAAAGATAGCGGTAATGGGTTAATTAATAGGCGTTATCAACCTTAAATACTGTACATACATATATTCATACATACATTTATTTACCCTCGGGATAAATGAGGTGGGTTACACCTCTAGCAACGATCTGTAGATCGTCGCAAAGTCCTGAAATACCGTTCCTTGCCTAATTGGGGCTTAATTCACGCAGTTCTCCGCCAAATAGGGTTCTGTTCTCGTGTACGTGACTATATATAAGGAGTACTGCATTGTGTAAACCTCATAAGGTGTGCAACGTCAGTTTGAGATACGGAAACGAGTGTTGACCAACGAAGATGACAGCGTGGCAAAGTTTTTTCCACCATCTTGGATTTTACCACTCACTGAAAAGACACTGGAGATGAGGTTGTTTTAAAAAGGCATGCAAACGAGGCGTAGGGACCGATGCAATGCAGAATGCAAGTTGCCTCGTTTCTATGTCAAACCGCAGCATTTTCAGGATCGAACTGTAATTTGGGACTCGACGGTGCCAAGGAGTTTACTGGATAAAAACTGTCTATGTCAATCAGAACGCGCGATTTTGACGTTTTTATTGTCTAAATCCCCCCTTTGAGCTGTGACAGTCATGTTTATTTGTTTTCTTTTAGGTTAAAATTCACAAAAGTGACTTGTCGTGGCAGTTAGAGGAACTGGAGTTGGCTGCCTCTCTTGTGCAAAGAGAAGAACAGAAAACGTTGGACAGTAATGCTGTAGAACCGCCTGAAGTGGATGATGATGATGATGACGATGACGATGATGATGATGGTGACGATGATGATGCTGATGATGATGATGATGATGATGATGATGATGATGATGATGATGATGATGATGATGATGACGACGACGACGAAGATGATGATTGTGGTGGCGGTGGTGATGGGGAGGGTGACGATGACAATAATAACGACGATAAACTTGAAGCAAATGAAGAACTTATCAGTGTCGCTGATATTAAAACAGACATGCCAGAGCCCTGCCAGTCATTGGACAGTGGAGACAATCATGAGCCAGCAAAAATAAATTCTGACAGTGTTAAGAATACCGACTCAATAAAATAATCCTGACCATATAACAAATGACAAAAGCACAAGATGGCGAGAAGACGCTCATGTATCGCATACCCAACTTTATTTGTCGGCACTCTGTGTTTGTCGTCGCTAAAACATTCGCCTGTAAAATGGAAAGAACGCCACTCTGTGTCGGAAAAATGTTTGAGAGAAAAGTGCTACATCTAACTTCATGTCTTTCATGTCATTGAGTCTACAAGTCGACTAAAAAATAGTTCACTTGGACAATGGATTTACAGAGCTTTGATTGACTTTGCGACCAGGAAATATCAGTCATTACACTATGCTTGAGAAATAGCGGACATTAGATAAACTTTCTTGCAAAATGAAACAAGTAAGATCTAGTAATATTTTTTAAGGCTCCTTCCCCCTCCACAAATCAGCAAGACTCCAGGACCCCCCCCCCCCCCTCCTTTTAAGCGTTGACAAAAATTTCAATCCCCCCTGCCAAACCCCACCCCTCCCCCCTCCGATAAATAATGAACGGTCCCTCACTGCTATGTTCCTGTCGGCTCTGAGGAAACACTTTGGAAAAGCTATTCATTGACTTGTAATTACTCCCCCCCCCCCCCCCCCCCATTAGGCCCCCTGAAAGTGAATATGCCGTGAATATGCCCCCAGGTTACTTTGTTGCGACGTGAATGGAAGGAAATATTTCTCCAAATATGTCGCCGCTACAAGTCCGGTAATAAATAACAAATAGATAACAAATCTACTTGTTGAATTTGATCTTTACCAGGAGCCCATTACAATGGCAATGGGCTCCTGTCTTTACTGATAACATCTCTTCAGCGCCGTTGCAAAAATCTGCACGCAAACTAGGCGAAACCTTTAAACACCGATTTCGTCACATACCTTTATTGCAATATAGACTGCAAAGCAAATTTAAATTGTAAACTCTGAGTTTTGGATTTTATTTCCCTCCAATAACCCAAACATTACTGCAGGTTGGAGTATTGTTCAGCATTTGTCCATTTTGTTTCCTTTGCAAACACACAGCCAAAACAGAAAACATTTCACTTGAGTTGCGGTCATGTCAACGAGAGTTATTTTTAATTTTTGACCCAGTTGCACGTTCTGTACGTTCGATCAGTATTTGCAAGCGCAATAGCCTTCGCAAAGGTTATTGAAGGTTTCAATGTTCCCATGAAATCAAACGGACGAAATTTTTAAAATCAAAAACGAAACAAAATAAATCAAAGAGAGGAATCTCGTTTGAGAATTAAAAAATAACATAAATCAAAGCAAATTTTAACAAACTGAAGGACGTTTGCAATCACAATCGATATTTGCAGTAATAAGAAAACGAGACAAGAATCAAAAGCAGATAATTTTTTCATGATACTCCTCGACCACCGTAGTCCAGTTTTACGTCACCCAACGGACAAGTTACATTTGGAAAAATAAACGTTAGAATGTTTTGAAATTTGTTTCCTTTGTCTTCGGAGGAACCTACGCCGCAGACGAAGGTTAAAAGCCTGGGTCACTGAAAAGATCAATCATGACATGGGCGCTGTGCCATTTCATAATAGGGTAATTTGTGTCCATCAGGAGACAATAGAATCACTCACATGTCGGGTCTCAGCTGGATCATCTCTCATACTTTGCAATACTCGATCATGGCGGAGAAAGCTGACAAAAGCAAGCTAATTTTGAAAATCCTCGTTGGTGTACTAGCTGTAGTATGCTTAGCTCTGCTCATCGCGTTAATCGTCGTCGCCACCAGAAATAACAAGGAACCAGTTGCAGACAAATCATCTGGCGTGGAGGACTGTCCAGAGACCACCAAACTCAGCCCTCAACCCGCGCGATCCGCAAAGCTGTACCGCGATTTATCTAAGGAAGAAATCGTCGCTATACGAGATTACATCCTACGGCAATCGGCCCTTAATGTTACAGCGTACGATGAAGCGTCCATTAACGACAACTATATCTATTTGATCGAGTTGCAACAACCTCCAAAGGATAAAGCACTACAGTACCTAGACGGCAACGCCCAGCAGCCCGAACGCATGGCTCGAGTCGTTATTTACGGCGGAGGAAAAGCAAATCCAGACGTTACAGAATTCCTCGTGGGTCCTGCAGAAAATCCAAGCAAACATAGTGAAACAACGGGGCCAGGGCAGAAATACCCGATTCCTTTTAACGCGCGCTTCGCCGATCCCAAAGAGCTTGATGAAGTGGATAGACTGGTTCGTAATGTTACGAAACATGCTTCTCGACTGCTGAAGGAGAGTTATGACGGCTATTCGATGGATAAGGACTGCAAAGAAAAGTGTTTGACTTGGGGCTTTACAGGTTAGTTTTTCTTACTCGAAGTATCGAAAATAACTGGTGAAAACTGGCCCAGTTTGTAATGGGGGAGGTCGCGTAATAGGAACGGTGAGGGAGGGGATGGGGGCGAGGTGAGAGGCGCCAGTACACTCCAGGAGTACACGCTGATAGTTTTATAGAACAAAAAAGATAAGAGGTGAATACTTGATCTGCTGATAGAATGAACACGACTGTACGAGGGGCTACCACCAACGGCAAGCTTTATTTCCTATCCATGCTCAGAAATGCCCTTTCACAATCCAAGAATTGGCCGCCATTTTGACTTAGGGCCAAACGTGCCTCCTGCGTGCACCATAATGCAGTAATTTCTGTAAAATTGATTGCGAAATTATTCAAACTCCGGTTGTTGAATATTTTACGAATATAGTGAGCAAACACGAGATGACATGTTTGAGAGTTTATCATGGCTATGTCAACATGAGACACAACAGGAAATTTTTGCGTAGTCTACTGAGGAAAAAAGAGATCGAGATTGAAACCCTAAGGGGGACTCTCATATGAAAGGGGCAGGTATGCTCGTCGGAAATTTTGACCTTAAAGGAGACTAATCTGAGCGTGGCCCAAGCTTTTTTTTTACCCCTAGCTGAGACTAATAGAGACCATTTTAAACACAGACAAATATGTATTGTTTTTAAATTTCTTCGCGTGCAGCCCTAAACGAGACCTTCACGGCTAAATATAATGGCCTTTTGGCCAGAACACCCTAAGTGAGACCAAAATCTGAATTTTACACCCCACAGCGAGACGACGAGTATCCCCGCCCCTTTTATGAGAGTCTGCCCCCCCCCCCCCCCTCCCCCCAAAATTGAAACGAGCCAGGGAGACGAGTATTCGATAGCCTGCGTAGCTGGCGGTATTGTGGGCGCGCGCGAAAGAAAGTTTTGGCGGCGGAGCCGCTAAAAGCGAGCGGCGAAGCTGCGAGAAATACCGCCTGCCAGAGAACTTGGGTATTTTGAATGCCGCCCACTTTTATCACCTCATTGACCTCAACTGATCCCAATTAAATCAACCAATTAGAACAATTTTCGCGCGAAATATACGCGTAAAGGCGATCGTCTTACACTTTGTTGTTGTTGTTGCATGCATGGCGGATAAAGGAGAATTTGCATCGAAAGGAGACATGCCTACAAAGCCAGTTAAAGGAAGAAAAAGCCAAGAGGAAAACGCTAACGACTTTTGTAGGTTTTGTGGTGTCAATCTGAACATAAAATTCGGTTATTATCAGAAAAGTACCAAATTCGTTTCAACGGAAAATTTATTTAAACTTTCAGGTCGCGCGAAGCGTAAAGGCAAGACATTAGCAGAACTTTGCTCAGAAATTGGCCTGAACATTGTGGAGTCTACTGTTTTATCGAGTCGAGTTTGTCACTTTTGTGGTAGGAAAATATTCAACGTAGTTGAACTTGTCCGGTTCATTCGCTCCGGCCTAGAAAGAAATTTGGAAATTCCGCTCTGGTCTTCGGATCAATATACGCAAGTAAGGATTAACCGTCTTCTTCCGTCGTCTGTGTCTTCGCCGGACAGGAGTCCTCGAGCAAAAAAGAATTTATACAAGGACAGTTCTACCCCTAAGAAATCCTTCAATTTCTTAGAATCGACTCCTTCAAATGCAAGGAACAAAGAAAACAGGCTGTTATTTTTACCGAATAGTTTGTCATACTCATAAGCAAAGCAAAGTGTCCCTTGGGAAATATACGAGGGATCATCTAACATTTGATTGACGTATGTACTTCTCTCGACCAATCCGTTTTTCCCGCACACTGGTGTGCGGACTATTCAAAAACCCATGGTTTTCGTGCAGGCGGTATTTCAAAGTGCCCCTCCCCATTCTCCTCGCGGCTTCGCCGCTCGCTTCTAACGGCTCCGCCGCCAAAACTTTTTAATTCGCGCGCGCCTACAATACCGCCAGCTACGCAGGCTAAGTATTCGAGAGAGTTTTCCAGGTTTATTGAGTTCACAGTGTATGAGATCAACGAGAAATTAAACAATTAGTTAACAGCGAGACAAATGGAGATTCCTGGCAAAAAAATTGTCGCGGACGTGATCTTTGTAGCGTTTGTGGTTCTTAGTTTGTAGTGCTCTTTTGGCTCGTCACGCAATGGAGGGAAGATTGCGTGACGAGCCAATAGGGAGGCTATTCCTATATCATTTTAAAAATACCAAGGAGTTTTCAATGAAAAAAAAATCTCTATCTGAACTCCTTTGTCTGTTGTTGGTTCTTTTATGTGGTTTTTGGAGCGATTTATCGCGATTTCAGTGAGTTTTAGTTGAGCAAAGAAAGGTCACGGTCTATAACTCTCATAGAGCTTGGAGTACTTGTGGTTATTGATGGTCGCGAGTTGAGATATTCACGTGAAACGAGCCAGGGCGTCACTAAGAATCTACAGTTTGTTCTATCATCGTATTTGTGCTTCATGTAAGCTTATCGACTTAGTAAAGCATCATTTGTTCCAGCCAAATCTGTGTGTGTGATTATCTTAAATGCAACGTGCATGACAAAGATTTTTCCCATCAAATTTTTGAAGGGTATGTCAGTAAAACGCACATTTTCCGCATGTGTATTCTTTAAAACACTTGACCAAAACACGTGTGTTCAAGAGTGCTCTGATCGATTAGTCTTGATTGACATTTGGTTGAGGTTATATGTTATCTAAGACTTACAAAAGGTTCAGTTCAAGAGATTGTTCATGTTGTTACGGTGTCGCTCTCGCGTTGCAAGTTTCTCGAAGGGCAGTCAAATTTTCTACCAAAGGAAAAGAGAATTCAAGATCGCCTCCGAAGTTTTCAGCCTGCAAGGGCTTTCTACTCTTTAGGGTGAAAAAGTTATCCCTTTGGGGCGGAGCTTCCCCGTACAGTCCCTAAAAGGGAATACCCCCCCCCCCCCCATCGGGGGGAAAGGGGGCTGTTCCCGAACTCGCATGTTACGAACTCAGTATTCAAGAATTGATGTAGGATTGAAGGATTTTACGGTAACCTAGCATCGCGCGTTTATTTTTCGGGTTCGCTGTCTGTCTCATTATCGGTGCTGCGTTTCCAAGATTGCATAATGGCGATTACGTGGTGTACAAAGGATTCGTCTGGGATTTAGATAAACCCATTATAAGACATAGCTAAAAAGAAAAGCTGGCAAACGTCTTACCTTGTCTTATAAGATCACACCGCTCATTTTATGCGTTTTAGCGAGAATTTACAGCCGTTATTGCATGGTATTTCGCAATTCATTTTTTTTATCACAATGCACCAATACATGTATTGAGCTTGGGTTACCTGTGGTTGGCAAATTGATCCATTTAGGGTAAATTTCAAAGGTGATTGAATGTCTATGCGTTAATCCGTTGAAACTAGTTAGTCGATTATAGCAACATTATTTTCATATGAAAAGCAGTGAGGTTTGTATCAAAACAAAATTAACTCCAGCCTCGCTTTCACTAAAAGGCCAGGTCACTAGGCGCACAACCGTAAAATGGGCTAGTTACGAGATGAACTGATATTGTGGCAAGTCAGGTTTGGGGGCGGGGGGCAGGGGGGGGGGGGGGGAGGGTAATCCCTGGAATTTTTGTTGGGGATGTACGATGAATGGCTCAGTTCTCCAAACCCTGGCCATATTTCAGACCAAATTAATACGGTACTCTTTTTCAGACCTGGCCTCTAATATTCATTTCCATTTTCAGACCTGGGGCCCGTTTCTCGAAAGTTCCGATAACTTATCGGGCCCGTTAAGTATATTTTTAAATGTTTTTTCGCCGATTACTCAGTGATTACAGACATGTTACTTGGCCAATGTTGCCATAGAATTATAAGATTTTAAATTTTAGTTTTGAAAGCTATTAACAGTTGACTTCTGTTAAGGTAGAAACATTATCACGACAATCACTTACCGGGCCCGATAAGTTACCGGGTCTTTTATTTCGAGAAACGGGCCCCTGTCCCCAGTTGTTCAAAGGGTGGATAATTTTATCCACTGGATAGCTCGTTATCCGGCAGATAAAATGTGTGCAAGACTTTCACGATAGTCCTAGAATTTGTGAATAGAGTAGAAGTGTATGTCAAATTTAAGAATGGGATTGTGTAGAAAACTTGCCAAAAGCATTGGTTGGAGTACATTTGCTCCTCTGGATAGCGACTTATCCAGAAGAACTGGGGCCAGGTTTCTAGAATCAATATCCGTTGTCAGACTTGCATACCAAAATGGTTCACCCTATATTTAGACCTAAACGGCCCAAAAAAACTATACTCTGAGGTTCCGCACATACCGTATAGCATATATATGGAAACTGACCACCTCCCCGGGGGGATCTAACCATACCGTGAAAGCCACGGCTGCCATTTTTAAATAAGGTCTTTATAATCCCTTTACAGGACCAAGTACTTTTAAGGTAAACCAACGAAAGCACTGGACCTGGCTGATGAGGGACCTCATCGGATACTACATTCATCCTGTCGGCTTCGAAATCATGGTGGATACAGGAGGAAACGATGTATCGCTCTGGAAAGTCGAAAAAATATTTTACAACAACGCGACTTATGACACTGTAGAAGAACTTCTGATCGCGTTCGACGCCGGATCGAAGATGACTTTCCCGGCGCCCAAAGACAAAGGAAGCTTCTCAAATTATCAAAGACGAGGGAATCCACAGCCCGCTAAACCACTGCGAAACCCTCAGCTCTTTGAGCCTGATGGCAAACGGTACACGATCAGCGGACATCACGTAGAGTACATGGGCTGGAGTTTTGACTTCCGGTCGCGCACCACTTCCGGTATACAACTGTTTGATATCAAGTTCAATGGTGAGAGGATCGTTTACGAACTGAGCGCACAGGAAGCAGAAGCGTTCTATTCCGGTTGGGCTCCCAAGCCAATGTTCACAAACTTCCTCGATGTGGCCTGGGGAATGGGTTCTATGACCTTTGAACTTCTACGCGGGGTGGATTGTCCTAATACAGCAACCTTCTTTGATCTGGTTCATTTGATTGGCCGAAACGATCCCGCCAAATTCAAGAACGCTGTTTGCGTTTTTGAGCAGGACATGGGAATTCCCCTACGCAGACATTACGACACAAATTTCAAAGACGGTTATCATTTTTATGGAGGTATGCCTGGAAGTGCTTTAATCCTACGCACAGCCTCGACTACCTACAACTATGACTATGTATTGGATTACATCTTCTATCCCAACGCCGTCTTGGAGGTTCGAACGACAACAAGTGGATATGCCCAAACGACTTTCTACACCGTGGATGAAGATCCTTACGCCTATCAGATACATCCTCAAATGGCAGGTACCCTCCACGATCATATCTTCAATTACAAAGTGGACTTGGATGTAATGGGAACCAAGAATTCGCATCAAGTTGTACAAGTCGGTCTCACTAACATAACCAACCCCTGGTTTCCAAACGACTATCAAGTACAGAAAGTTCTCCATCGCCAGTTGCGGAAAACCGAAGACGAGGCGGTTTATAAGTACAATTTTAACACCCCCAGCCTTCTGAACTTCTTCAACTCGGAAAAGAAGAACTCTTATGGCGTTCATCGGGGTTACCGCATTCAAATCCGTGACATGATGAAACAGGTTTTACCGGAAAGTTGGCCAATGGTGAAGGGCGCGGCCTGGTCGCTAAACCAAATGCACGTGACCAAGCGAAAGGAGAACGAGGAGAAAAGTTCCTGTATGTACAATCAGCAGGACATGGCTGACCCCGTGCTGGACTTCCTCAAGTATGTTGATGGTGAGAACATCGAACAAGAAGATCTGGTTGCCTGGGTTACCTTGGGGCTAATGCACATCATGCACTCGGAAGATGTCCCTAATACAGCAACCCCAGGGAACTCCGCTAGTTTCCTGTTAAGGCCCTTCAGTTACTTCGACGAGGATCCTTCTATGGCCTCATATGATGGGGTGGTTATTAAGCCTTCGGATAAGGGGGCGCAGATTGAGAACTTTGGAACTCCAACTGGTCCAGCTTGCACCCCTAAAAACAAGTCGATTGAGTTTTTTGGACTCTATGGTGATTATTAGGTGGTCGGCATGCAACTTAAGAACTTAGAAACACTGGAAAAGAAACTTAGAAGAACGTTTACCGTATATATAACCAGCGTAGCAGGCGCATGAAAAATAGATGGCGCGCGAGCCACGCGCACGAGAGAGACACACTCGCGCTCCACGCTTTTTTCACGCCTTATTATATTTTTCACGAACCTGCAACGCAGCTTACCGTATGTACACAGAATTTTGGTCAATATTGATTTTGAAATGATAAATGATTTTATTACCAGTAGAACTTTTTTAAAGAATCCCCTTATGGATACAAATATATGTTACACTACATTATAATCATGGAAATAAAATATAAGCGCATTTTAAGAAAGGTTGAAGGAGAGTTTATCGAGTTATGTTTTCCACAGGAGGTTTTAGGCTGTGTAGCTGGGCAAAGGCGACTTTTGGGCGGCTGATAATACCGCTAGCTACGTAGGCTAACAGGAACTGTTTTAGTTTCTCAGTTTTTAAGTATTTTTATCTCTTTTTTTCACTGAGTAATGGCGGACTGCTTTCACGGGCATCAACTCAAATCAACAAAAACGCAAACATTCCATTTCAATCCGTTTTAAGAGCCCTGAAAAACGACTTTATAAAGAATAATACGATAAGCAAGACCCTGATTTCAATGCTCAAAGAAATAGGGTGTGCGAGGAATGCGAGTTGAGGAGTCGCGAGGTTCGAGTTGCGCGTTGGAGTTTGGAGTTGCGAGATGCAAACCTACAAATGAAAAAAAAAAAGTATTTTAGTCAAGGTCACATGTATAAAAGTTAGGAATCGCAAAGCGTATGAACACAAACATTTCAGGAAAAAAAAAGAGATATCCCCAGGGTGGGTTCTCTTATCTTTTATGAAGTTCAATTTTAATTTCTGTTTAGTTGCAGCCAGAGTGTTGCCTTTGTTTGTAAAGAAGTGTTCCGGATCTATGGCATATAAAATCTCAGACTAGTTAATTATAAAACATATTGGACAAATTCGATTCGTTTTCTTTTGGTAAAATTAACCAGTTAACTAGGAATCACGGCCGCGAAATTAGAGTCTTTTACTTGAAGGGGTTCTTTTTCAGATAAAAAAAATATATTTAAAAATTATTTATTTAAAAATTATTTACATCACCTACTGAAACGTTTTGGCGGCCTTTTCTTATTCCACTGCAATTATGATATAAAAGACCTCACAATCTCTTCCAAATTCTATAGTGAACTGCTTCAGCGGTGGGCAGAGTTTCGCGACGAATCTTCTACAGAGAAACTTTGGCAAAATGTAATTTGAAATAACAAAGACATTTGTATAAATAACAGGCCAATATTCTACAAAACTTATTTTGAGTCCGGTTTTATTGAGGTCACAGATTTTCTATTCGATTTTAATATTACAGAATCCTTTAATACTATTTCAAAAAAGATTGATAAAACAAATTTTCTAGTTTGGGCAGGTCTCAGACATGCTATACCGTCCCACTTAAAATCAAAATCAAAAACTGATAATCACACCTTTTTGGCAGGGCCACCTTCCCTGATAATTAATAACAACGCTTTTGATATTTTAAGGAAAAAGTCAAAAGACTATTACACGCTGATTTTAAGCAAAAAAGCACAATTTTCTAAACACTCGTTAGTTTTGAAACGTGATTTTAATTTAAGCGAAGATCAATTAGAAAAAGTGTTTATTTTACCTCATATTGTGTGTTCCGAGCCTTATGTTAAGGCCTTTCAATACAAGGTCCTTAACTCTATACTGTACACTAATACCAAATTATATAAGATAGGATTTATTACAGACTATAAATGTTCCTTTTGTAAGTCTGAACCGGAAACCCTGTTACACCTTCTTTTCGACTGCGTATTAATTTTACCCTTAAAAGGTACGTCCCAAGGAAATTTAGTCACGGCTGAGCGTAATCACAAGAATTGGCCGTTCTTATTGAAAAAAACAAAAAGGTCTAATCTTGACTAATGATTTTTTATTGCATTCTTCTATATTGTAAAACGTGCATCTTTGCGTTGCTTTGCATACTCCTGAACAGCTCGCGTAAAGTTCTCGTGTCACTAGATGCATTTAACTTGGAAGTCATGTTAGTACTCAGTAAGCTTATTTTGTTATATCTCTCAGTTAGTACGCGCGGTGTGATTGGTCAATTTTGCGGGCGGTATTTCACCGAACTGCCCGCTAAACTTCAACTTCCTTTCGCGCGCCCCCGATTCACCCTGATAATAAATATCTTACTAATCTCGTTTTCTCTGTTCGTACTGTAAGTTACGGATCCTCGTTTTTCCCCCGTCGATTTATGGCCCAAGCGCGAATGAATCAACGGGAAAAAAAACGAGGATCCGTAACTTACAGTACGGACATAGAAAACGAGTTTGAAGAGGTATAGTTTTCTCCACCTCACGAAACTCAATTGTTGACTTGTTTTACACCGATCGATACTTGATTGTCGTAGCTGGTGGAGAATGCAGTTGTGTTTCTTAGCCCTACAGGCTTCCTGGGCAGCGGTTATTGTCATGGTGATCACTGACTCTTTCCCGACAACCAAAGCGGTGATATCAATGTCATGCAGCTGGTTAGTTTTGATAAAGGATGAACACTAAGCCTGAGAATACAGACACAGGGTATCCAAGGAATCTCTACTAATCGCAGAGTAGATCTCGTCAACAGACAAATATCATTTACAGTGACAATAAGAAAGGGGATCAGGATCTCGGTGTGGGATTCTTAACGGGTCGGCGGGACCAGTGAACCGAGTTACCACCGACCTTCCAATAAGCGCCCCAAATTTTAACAAGGGACCAATTCTTGAGTGTAGTTGTAATAAGCGCCCAAATTTCAATTAGCGCCACCTTGTAAAGAGCGCTTTGTTGCGTAAGTGCCCTGAGTACAATAAAAAGCGTTCTATTTAGCACCGGCACACACGGATTGGAAAAGCGAAGAAGGTTATTGTATTTCGTCCTTCTCGTGTAAAGGGAATATTTAAATTAAGCCTGATTGGCTTGGAGCGGGGCAAATGAGGCCTTTTTAACGTACCATTTCGTTTCCATTATTTATATTCAGTGTGTTATTTTCCTTCAAGGTGCTTTTTCCGCATACTCGGATTAAAAATAAATGAAAAAAAAAATAAGCGCCTTCTCCCGGCTTATCAACACTCTCTCGTGAGCGATATTATCCAAAAAAAAGTTGTCGCCGCGGGTGGTAAGTCGAATCATTAATTTGGTAGCCTATTTTTTTTTTAATTGATCTGCGCTGACAGTTTATTTAAAGCCCTTGGTGTCCCAGAAAAACTCCCGTTAACTTCGAGAGTAGCTCGCGCGTATCCCTCGCGAGCCTCGTGGGCAATTGCTTGCAGTCCAAGCATTCTGCCGTCATTGAGTTCGATCCCTAGGTTTACATAGGTAACCAATCATTTTAATCGAAAATTAGTCTGTGTCTAAGCCATGTTCTCTTCTGTTTCCTTCTTCTTCTTCTTCTTCTTCTTCTTCTTCTTCTTCTTCTTCTTCTTCTTCTTCTTCTTCTTCTTCTTCTTCTTCTTCTTCTTCTTCTTCTTCTTCTTCTTCTTCTTCTTCTCCTTCTTCTTACGGTTTAACTTTCAGTCATGATCTGACCCTCTACCACCCCCTTCGGCGCCTTCCACGCATGCCAGGAATGAATGACGCCATCGGCAAATGGAAGAAACTGAAACACCCTTGTTTACATGCAATTTTGTGGCGGGCTTTCGATCCCTTTCTGACAATGGCGGTACCGTCAACCGCAGATTACCTTATTGCCATAAAAAGTCCAATTAGCAAACTCACTCTAATTTTTCAATTATCGCCTCAGGAAATGTCCTCCTTATCTGAAGCTTGCGATGAATAGAACTCTTTTATCGCAAATTGAATAAAACGCAAGGATTTTGTTTCGCGAACTTTCCTGATAAACAAATAACTAGAACCATTCTTACTGTACGGTGTACAAGTATTTCGCGCTGTAATAGCGTGACTTATGTTACTACCAGCCAGATAGCGTGACAAAACGTAATCACAAATTAATTCCCGCCATGCCACTCTTGAGTGACGGGTGATTGAGAACCGGGGTGACTGCACCCATCCTTCCGGTGACGTCATAATGGCATATGTATTGGAATATTCAGGAATATCACCGCGAACATCCGGTGTGGTTTGCAATGTATTTTTCTATTGTCTAAGTAGCCTGCGTAGCAGTCGTTTCCGTTTCCTTCAAGCCAAGCGGGGCAAGCGCGCGAGGGCATTGGGCAAAAAGGAACAAAAAAGTGGGAGCGCCCCTCCCCCCCGCTCCTACTTTTTTTGCTCCTTTGCCAAATGCCCTCGCGCGCTTGACCCGCTTGGCTTGAAGGAAACGGAAACGACTGCTACGCAGGCTATTGTCTAAGCTAAAAAACCGTACATGATTACTATTGATACCTTTCTTGTCAATTCCAAATCGAAAAAATATATATATATATTATAAATGTGTCCCCGAAAAGATCAGTCATCTAATTGTCTACGATTCGCGTCAGCCTTAGCCCAGGGTGTAGCGTGTCGAAGCGTGCATTCGTAAGCCTCACAATATTTGACAAAATTTTTACTACTGAGAGTCTGATAGCCCTGCGGTAATTTCTGAAACAAAGATATTGAGTGGTGTAAATTTGCTATGAATCATGATGGCCCGTTTCTGTCATTCTTCCTGTCAATGGAAGCCCCCGTCAACCCCAATTTTTTCTAAACCTTTTTAATACAGACAAACGATCTGCCTTTTTGTGAAAGAGCCGCGGAATAAGAAAAAAGCCCAAACTCCTGCCCAGCTAAAAGATAGAATTTGACCTGTATGGCAATATTTGCGAAACGAGTTTTATCAGTTCCTTCAGTCATAAGAAAATTATTCACTTTCCCAAAAATGGTAATGGTCAAAAATAATGATATGAATAAAATTAGATGCAAGTGAAAACGAGATGATTTCAGTTTACAGTAAAAACAGATCAGATGTTTCGAACCAAGAAAGATATATATAGGATATACGCGATATTAATATCCAACAAAGCCCGTCTATACGGACTCAAGATCAAGCCACGAATGATTCGGCGGTATCAATTTTAAGTGTAAAGAAAATATCATTCAAGCGGATAATTTTTTAGTTTTTGACGGAAAAAATGTCGACAAATTAGCATACATGAAATCATCTGCACTTCATTTCCTTAAAGTAGCTGATAATTTATTGTGAGTAGGGAAAGCGTGGTTTATAGAGGTTTGTCATGTCTGAAAATAACAATTGAATCACCACTGATTGAATAAAATGCGAAATATCTGCCCGTGGCAAATAAAATGACGTCACACATCACGTGACCATTGTTGAGCCCTGCCCAAAAATTTGCACATTTCTTCATTTATCAACGGTTGTTTTCCCGTCTGCTAAACATTCTTTGAGTTGTTCTGATCATCTTTTGAGAACAGTTTCAACTTGAATATACAGTCCAGCTATTCACGGGTGCCTGTTTCAAGGTAAGAGGTGCTTAATCTTAGCAATAATTCGCTCTCGCTGCAGAAGCGATTCGCGTTTGTATTTGATGCTTGAGTGTGCATCGATTTGATCGAGCGGCGTACAAGTTATTATGTATCTTTGTAGATCGGCATATATAGCTGACATCACCACGTACATTGTTTAATTGTGGTCTATTAGTCTCTTTTTCAGTGCAGTAGGGGTCCTAATGTTTTATTTCTTCGCTAGCTATCTTTCTCTGATTCGAGCTTGGCTAGTTTTAGCTTCTTCAAGGTATCCCGTTTGTCCAATCAATGTCAAATTTTAAAGGAAGCCCTTGCAAATCAACGGTGATTTTTCATTTTCTTTCCCACTTTCAGGTTGCATCTAAAAACTGAAATTCTTAAATCATCTTTCACAATGTTTTCTTTTACAGTGTCAGTTAGATCGTCGTCAACTCCATCTCAAATTATGCAGATACTTTTTGCGACCTTTAAACTATAGTCTGAAATGTCAGCCGTCTCCTCCCCCTAACCCACAGGGGGCGCGGGAGAGAGAGACGTCTGAATTCCGAGCGTTATAATGTCGTCCGTTGACGTCACGTACTTTTGCGAATATGGTAGGTAGTTTTTGATTGGTTCTTCCCTAATTGAAATAGATAACCATTTCTTATTGGTCGAACTTGTGAAAACAGATATTCCATTTCGGCGGCGAATATAAAGTGTTGACAGGCCAGACACAACTCGTAAGTTCCTGGTGTGAAAAGTGACTTCTCGTTTAACGACGTCTTTAATGTGGTTTTGCTCTCGCGAGTATATCTCTTAAAGATTTTCCTTTTTGGAATAGATGAGTGGGAGGCTCTTTCAATATTTCTCGAGCCGGGTGGTAAGTTGTGAAGATGGGAATAATTTTACTTCGCACTTTTTCGTTTTGTTGTAAAGCCGACTTCCGTTCAGTGAATTTAATCTCAGAGGTTATTGTGTTGATAGCCTCTTGCCTGAAGGCGCGTTTTGAAGTTGGTATTGCAAAATAAAATTTCACTGAGTAGTTGGTTCTCAGAAGTCTCAGCGATTCTACAATCATGCGGGAATCCTTGACATTCCCACGCACTTTTTAAAAACCTACAGAGACCTGCCAGTACACATTTTTCTTCCTGCCTCCCACCGGGGTCAGAAAAGGACTAATAAAAAATGAAGCCCTGAGACTTCTTCGAAACACCTCCTCTGCAAAATCATTCTATTACAACATCATCCACTTCAAAACGCATTTTTGGGCTAGAGGCTACCCTTACAATCTCATTGAAAAAATAAGCTCTGATTTTCGCTGAACGGAGGTCGGGTTTTCAACAAAACGATAAAGTGCGAAACAAAATTCTTTCTTTTGTCACAACTTACCACCTGGCGTTGCCTAACATCAAAAACATCTTGAGGAGCAAATGACTTTTAATTCAAAACCAACCATTGCTTCGAGAAATATTCTGAAGGACCTACTCTTATTTCATACAAAAAAACAAAAAACAGTCCAAAAAAGCAAAACCATAACGAGAAATCACATTTCATACCACCATACCACGTTAATAGGAGTCGTGTCTGGCCATAGCCTGTCAACACTTTATTTACTAATAACATTTATCGGAACATTTTTCAATTCATCTTCGGTGGAAAATGAAGTGCGATCCCGTTCATACATTCTTGATGCTTCGTCTTCAACTTTTACGGCTTACAAAACGCACACAACCTCCTACATTATGCATGCTGCAATGCTTCCATGCGCTTCCATGACTAGTGGCCGCCATTTGGTTTCAAAGGTTTTTATTTATGCAAATTTGCATAAATTACTGTGTGACGTCAACGGACGACATTATAACGCTCGGAATTCAGACGTCTACTCTCCCGCGCCCCCTGTGGGTTAGGGAGAGGAGACGGCTGACATTTCAGACTATTTAAACTAAACTCAAATCGTTCTTGGCTGATTCTCGTCAATCGAACTTTCAACGTCTTCCATCAATTCATTTGGACGACAAATCGATTTACTTCCACAACATTTTCAACGAGCAAAAGCAAAATATTCCAGTTAGTATGTTTTTTTTAAACTTCCCCGTGAAGAGCGTTCGATACAAACCCAAAAGTGTTGTCAATTAAGTTACGTTACAACGCGTCTTTAGGCGCTGTTTCATCACCACCTTCAATATTTTTGTAAACAGTATCGTTGTTGAAATCAGAAGCTAAAAATGCTAGGGGCGATCCCGCTTCTATCAAATGAAAAAATGTAATGTAGCTCACGCTCATCAATCTTTATTTACGTACACGAGGCTCTGCTGTTTCTCGCCAACTGCACTGTCATAATTGCATTTACACAATTGTATTGAAATTGCAGATGAATCGATCCTGTTTGTCACCCAAGGGAACGAAATTTTACGAACATATTGTGTTCAATTTTGTTCATATAAAGTTAAAATCTAACCTGGTATTTATGTTGTATGTACAAACGTTGCTGTCTACAAATTATTTTCGTTTAGCGAAAAATATATTGATCGAGTCTATTCCTCTGCATGAGTCATTACGTATTGTCATATTTTACTCGTAACTAGTTATGCGAAATGTTTCCGGAATATGCGCTTTTGCCAGGCTAACTGTGGGTTGACTTGTTTAGTTTTAGACTAAATAATATAACCTTATTTAATTTTCATTTAAAATAATAAATGAGAAACAATGCAGACCTTCTTGTTTTATTCTGTGAATCTAGGTTTTGTTCCCCACCCCCCCCCCCCTCCAAAAATGTCAGTAAATATGTAAATATTAACATTTCCTTTGAAAATTATTGCTCAAAACATTAGAGTCTGTTGATTAGATAAAGAAACCCCAAAGTTTAATCTTGATTTATATTAAAGCTCTATCAAGTCTCTGGATGAAATTCTAGCATCTGACAATTTCAAACTTAAGTCTGAATAAAATGTAAAAATTAAACCACTCCAGTGATTATTATTTTCTTGTAAACCAAAACTTGGCCATTGTACCATTAAATTCCACAGGGCCGTCATTCTGAATTTGTACTCATCTGCAGTGGTTATTGTTTGTCTCTTAAGTATACCCCTTTACAGCTTGCTGGAGTGTCAGATGGTAATGCCCTTGGCTTACAACGGTTACCAATAACACGCGACCTACGACATTCAAATGTGTCGGATAAAGGTGTGTTTTGGTGGACATCAATCAAAGAAAAGCCTTTGAAATTATTTTGAATTCTGACAAGATTCCAAGGTAACCCTGCAACAAACTAAGAATTTTACCTTGCTAAGAGAAGGTAAACTTTATTTAAATTGATTCTCCAGCCAGATCAAGCGCAAATAAAAGGTATTTTTCAATTTAAAAAATTCGATTTTCACTGCATGTGATAATTTGCTCACTTGCATGCATCGCTGATTTAATTGTCAGGTGTAGCTATTTCAGATGTTTTATAAAAAAATACGGCTTCGTCTAAACAATGGGCACTTTTTAGATAACCTGTCTTGGAAATCAACTTTCATAAAGTTTACCATCCGTCAGCGGATAAAACTGTCCATTTCTTCGTTCTGTTGCCTTGAAATGTTCTCAGAATTCAAAACAATTGCAACAGCTTTTCTTTGATTGACGTCCACCAAAACGCAACTTTATCTGAGTCTTTTGAAGGCGATAGGTCGCATGTTATTGGTAACCGCTCTAAAGATTGTCCTCATAATTTTACAGTTGCCCTCCAAGCTTCACTTTTTGGTCAACTGACCATTTTTCAGACAGTTCAGCCTTAGGCATTATTATTTATATATCTTTGGATATACAACTGTATCACCAGACTGAAGCGGTTTATTAACCAAGAAAACAATATTCCTTTCTTTGCAGGCATTTCGTTCGTTTTTTAACAATGTGGCAGATGCTTCTCTTGATTTCATTTTTTTGCCTCTCTGTGCCGACCAATGGTAAGTATTAGCTTTGGTTTGGGTTGGATCACTATACACTATGCTCAAAGCAAAACGTAATTAATCTCGGACTACAATTTTGTAAGAATTGAAACAGCAAGAGAATGAAAAAAGTATTGTACAACATCTCCTCATTGATCAATCCAGTGGCGGTTCATTTTACTAACAATAATTATTTTACAAACCTATAGCACAGCCAATAGGCACAATTCTCTCTTGTACTTAACAATGTGTATGCTAGGTTTGAAGTTTTTAGAGCTTTTTCCTAAACTTAAATTTATGTATGTTTAATTCAATTTGCATTAAAGTAATTCACACTAAATTTACAACAAATATCTTTCTACAGTGTATGTGGATGAAAGTTAGTTACTGAACAGGGGTGTTGTGACTCTCATATATCAGGCAAATCCCAGATTACCAGCCTGAGGGTGATTTCACTGTTTGCGGACCGCACCAAAATTTTTTTTAGCTATGGTAACATGAAATCGTAAATATCCTGACGATTTGGGATGGCCAAGGATAAACATGGAAATTCAGGAGTTATTCTATTTTCCTGACATGTCCACATATACTGCGGTGGTTAGTGTTCCTGAAATTCTCGATGGAAATTTCAATTGAAGCAGCTGGAGCACAAAATAAGGCCCTAAGTGACTTGGTGTATGGTCAGATTATTCTTTTGTTTCACAAGCAAATACAAGGCATTTTGCAACACAAGCAAATACAAGGCATTTTGCAAGGAGAATCTAGCAGTTTATCAGAAGTCGCTTGGGGCTTTTTCCACTTACCCCTTCAATTTTGACTGTCTATGAGGGTCACAAATAATGTTGAACTCAGTACAAACTCTCTAGACAACTCAGTATACATATGTAGTCACCAAAAAAGCTAAAAAAAAATTCAAACTGGGGAACTTCTCCTGCATCTCTGTTTTGTGTAACTCTGATATACATGTAGTAACGCCTAGAACTATTGACCCATCTGGACTAGGCCGCACCTCATCTTTGCCATTTGAAGAAAATGAGAATCCATTTTCGAGTATCCGACCACATTTGAAAAATCCTTTGAGGAAGATTCTGATTTAATATCTCAAAACTCGGTATATCCAAAATTCTTGAATTAGACTTCTTGAGGACAATGTGCATAATTTATTCACTATCAAGGCTTTGAAGCGTGCAGATTTGCTCAAGAAAAAACAAGCAAACTTGAATTTTCGACACAGTCTGTGGAGTACTGTTTGCCGGACCTTTTAAAATTGAAAACAAATAATATTTCGGCATGTTTTGTGTCGCTCAGCGCCCGGATAATAATTGCAATCCTAACACATTGTCACTTCTGACGTGACAAGCAGTTTGATGCAACACGGCAGCATTCCAGAATGTAAGTCCGCAGTTTACTTTGTATTATTTTCCAAGTTATTTCAATTTTAAGTTGGGAGAAGCAAAAGATTGAATACGCAAACTACCCAACACCATTTTGACTTTAAATTACTCGTTTGATTAAGCACCGATTCTTCACACCTCGAACACTTGCAGATGTGCGAAATGCAACAAGTCCCCATTGTTCTTTCCCACGGCACGCCTCGCCTTTTTGTCCGCGGCAAACTGTACCTCGTCTTCACCGCGGAATGACCGTTTTTTCACCTAGGTGGACGCGCGGCCACTACCCGCAGTAAAGACGAGCTATGCCCTAGTCCCGTTGGGTCAGTAGTTCCAGGCGGTACTGTAGGAAAAAAAGGGTCCTACTGCGAGAATACCAAGGGAAAGCCGCGAGTAGGTCCCGCCGCAGCAACGAGGCAAATGGGTCAATAGTTCCAGGTGGTATTGTAGTTGCCTAATTTAACCAGTATCGGGGACATCTGGGACGGTCAAGGAGCAACGAAATTGCCCATTGCCTGGGGTTTTTTCTGTAGGTGAAAAAGTGGCTTACATGTATGCTTGATAAAATTTGTTTTCCAGGTCAACAGTCACCAAAACCTCCTCCTCCACAGATCACAAACTTTTTGAAGCATGATTTGATTAACCCAGAGCAGGTGAAGTTTAGAAAGGACAATGCCCTTGTATTGCCGTGTGGTGCAATCGGAAGCAACTTGAAATGGTCTTGGAAGCACAACGATACATTTATTCCTGAAGGTGAATTAAAGTTTGGCAAGCGAAGGCTTGGTGATGATGGTACCTTGACAGGCAGTAGCCTTGGTATAACAGACGGTGGCAGTTATCAGTGCTTTGTCGAGGATACTGTAACTAATGTTCAAACGTTCAGCAGGAAAATACAAGTTGCTGTTACAGGTAAGACACTGGGTCGCAATTAAAGAGCTTGGAAATCCTTTTTTTTTTCTTTTTTTCTTTTTTTTTTTTTTTTGCATAGCAGGACATACATGTACATATTGCCTTCCAGAAAGGGCAGAAAATAATTAAATTCTTAATAATTATTATTGTTGTTCTCACCATTAATTTCTCCTTCAAATTTGTCAGTGGCCTATTTTTGCAAGTTATTAAGTACAGTGCAAATGTAAGTTGACAGTCTCGCCTCAAAACAATCCTCGATCCTCTAAGTTATGGAGTATCTAGTCTCAAGTTTTGAGTTTAGAGACGCTCGAAGAATTTTTCTAGGATCTCTATGGCAGATGTTGAGGAAACGATTAATTTCTTGAACCTCAAACAATTTTTGCATGGCTCTTGCATGTAGTCTCTTAGTTTGGTCGAAAGTTGAAGTAAATCAAATCAGCGACACTGATTGTTCGATATATAAACCGCCTTTTTTTTTTTTGACAGTTGTGGGAGAATTTACTGAAGAAGGTAAAAAAGATTTGCCTGATCAGCAAGTTACCCTTGGCAGGACTCAAACCTTCAAATGTCCTGCCCACTTCCCCAGTAATTTGGTTGACTTCTCTTGGACTGGTAAAGACATTAAGATCCAGCTGCAAATGAATGAGCGACGAGCAATTAAACCAAATGGTGACCTTGTCTTCTTGTTTGTTAAACTGGAGGACGTTAGTGACATTAAGGGATTAGGTGGTATCCAGTGCACCATGTCAGCCGCAAACACGTTTTACTCCTCTGGTGCCCTGACACTTACTGTACCTCCAGGTAATGTTCAAACAACTGTTTAAGATAACTTATTATTCGACTATTATGTCATTTCACCAAATAAAGTCAAGAGAACGTGCAAAATATGAGACCGTAATACACTGTAGTGTTCCGGTTTGACTGGTTTACAACAGAGCGAATTAAGGACGAAAAAAGGCAGATAAAAGGAGCAACAATGCCGGACTGGACGAAGAATAGTTTTTGAAACGATGCAAGCTCGAAAACAAGTTTTAGCATGCCAATCACTTGTCATTTACATTGTATCTTTTCATTTTATCCCATCAAATTACATGTAAAGACATTTAACTGGCTTTCTGCGTTGTTTACGTCATTCGTACGCGCCATATACCGATGGACAGTTAATGCCGGGTGTATTTCAAAACTGTTACCAAAACAGAGAAGCCAAAATAACAAAATATATTTGTAGTGGAATAATAAATCTCTTATTCGATGGTTTTACATATAATACTTGCGAACATTTTCCTTCTGGGCTCGGAAAAATACTACACAACTCGAAAAATATCCGCGCGTATTTTATGTAAAACCATCAAATAAGATATATTTAATTTTAGTTGTCGATAACAAAATGTTATCAATGACAAAACAGTTCTCGTCTGTGAATCAAGCTTTTGACTACAATGGTGAAAAATACCCTGTTGACAACAAAGTAGTTTTTCTTTTAAAAAAGAAAACTCCTTAATTACAATGTACACTGTAGTTGTCAATAACAAACGCAGCAGTTTTGTTATTGCATGGCAAGTCACTTTTCCCATTCTGTGAGTAAGTTGATCACTCAAGTCTATTTATAGCCATTTTCTGCATGATGTTCTTAATATGCACATTACAAGCAAGTTTCCAGGCACCCTCAAAACATGCAGGTGCATGGAAATGCATTTCCAAATGCTAAAATTGGCAATTGAAAACAATTGAAGGAGTGCCTGGAAAAAATCCCTAAGTGACTTCTGATAAATAGCTAGATTCTCCTTCCAAATTGCCTTGTACAGTACTGCCTAGAACTATAGACCCATTTGCTGCGTCGTTGCCGCGGGACCTACTCGCGGGTTTCCCTCGGTAATCCCGCAGTAGGACGTCATTTTTCCTCGGTTCGGTTGCGGTATGGCTCCAAAGTTGCCGCGGGAAAGTTCACTCAGGTAAAACCTTGGTAAAGGAAAGACGCGGTAGAGTTTGAATATGCTTTTGTCTCCCTTGTGTTTTGGTTCGTCAACTTCTAATGGCAAAATCGCACCAAAGAACATTAAGTAGGGGTGACGATCATGTGCGATACACATACGATTTTCGGCCCTTGAAGGCTTGAACCATTTGAAGAAAATGACAATCCGTTTTCGAGTATCGGACCACATTTGAAAAATCCTTTGAGGGAGATTCTGATTTAATATCTCAAAACTTGGTATAACCAAAATTCGTAAAGATTTCTTGTTGACAATGCGCATATTCACTATAAAGCTTCGAAGCGTGCAGATTTGCTCAAGGAAAAGTCGGGCAAACTTGAGTTTTCGACACAGTCCGTGGAGTTCTGTTTGCCGGGCCTTTTAAAATCATTTATAAATTGAAAACAAACAATATTTCAGCATGTTTTGTGTCGCTCAGCGCCCAAATAATAATTCCTGACGTGACAAACTGTTTGATGCAACACGGCAGCGTTCCAGAATGTTAGTCCGCGTTTTACTTTGTATTTTTTGCCAAGTTATTTCAATTTTAAGTTGGGAGAAGTAAAAGAAAAGAAAACTGACCTACGAAATTCACGGATTATAAAATATGTTCGCACATGACGATGTTATTGTAACTTGAAACCTTTGTGTCGGCTTCGCAAATTTTGTCGCTTCGCTTGTGTTTAAAGTCTATTTCAAACCTCTTTCTTCTAAAATGAACTTGGCACTGCAACAAGAATAATATTCCCTCTCAATATCCGAATTTTTAGAACACAAACTTGCTCTAAAATTCAGGAGATATTTTTAGCAGCTTTTTGGTCGGACACGTATAAAAAAAGCTTACGAATCAGAAGCGGTGGTTCCAACGAGTACAAAACAAACATCAAACTTGCTCCTATGCAAATTACGGTTAAATGTTACAAGACGCTTGCCCTCCGTCACTTGTATCGAAATGAACAAACTAAATTAAAAAAAAAGGACTTTTATGACAATTCAGCGAACTCTCTTTCGTAAAGTTATACTGAGTGTTTCAAAAGGCATGTAAATCAACGTACACGTATTTCACTGGGTACTTAACACACCCTCGGAGATAACGACCTTCTTTCTAGTGTTGGATTGTTAGTTACTTTTGTTATCTCTGAAAAGACTGAATACAAACATTTGCCGAGGCAAAGATTCAGGATTTTAATATTTGAATTATTACGCGAACTACCCAACGCCATTTTGACTTCAAATTACTCCTTCGATTACTGAAGCACTGATTCTTCGCACCTCGAACACTCGCAGTATAAATGTCTTCACTCACACTAATACTTATTTTAGAAATGCAACCAGTCCCCATTGTTCTTTCCCGCGGCAAGCTTTGTCTTTTCTCCCGCGGCAAATTTACTGCGGCAAACTGTACCTCGTCTCCACCGCGGAACGACGGCTTTTTCACCTAGGTGGACGCGCGGCCACTACCCAGGGTAAAGACGAGGTATGCCCTAGTCCCGATGGGTCAATAGTTCCAGGCGGTACTGTATTTCCCTGTGAAACAAAAGGAGAATTTGACCTGTATCAAAAGTCACGTAGGGTCTCATTTCACCCACACCTTCAATTTGCCTTGTCTGTGATACTATAAAACTGGTTATACTTAGCACTTTCTAAAATCTACATGTAGGTAAATATAATTTAAGCAAACAAACAAGATTCTACAACGGCCTTTACAAAAAAAAGTACAATATATTTCTGATTTTCCAACCTGGTCATGCCATAAATATATTGAACTGTCCTCGTAGGTAGATATTAAATAATTCATTGACTTTAATTTGTATATATGTTGACGTAGGCCAAACAGATCCTGAAACTCTGTTTGCTCCATCATGGATTGAGTTTCCAGCCAGCACAGAAAAAGCCATTGAGGGAAGAAATAAAACATTACATTGCCTTGCTGTCGGAAGGTAAGTGTAAATTGCTTATAGATGAATAATGTGAGTGTATTACATACTTTAGATCTTGAGATGCCTCAGGAGTTGCTTGGCAAAAGACCCATGGATTGGTACTTTTGAATGATACGACTTTTCTCCCAATTTCTTATTAGTAAATTGTGATGCAGTGTTCTTACCAGGATTTTGGAGAGCAGTGCGATTATGGCTAAATCGGAGAATAGTATGTCCGATTTAGGCGTACTATTCTACGATTTACCACTAAGGTTTTTACCTATTTTACGATTGAAGTCTCCGATTCTTCCGATTCTACGATTTTAGCTTAAGAGACTTTAGAAATGATTATCGGATTCTACGATTCTTCCGATTCTACGATTTTACCATAAGACATTTTGGAAATGATTATCCGATTCTGCGATTCTTCCGATTCTACGATTTTACCTTAAGAGACTTAAGAAATGATTGTCCGATTCTACGATTCTTCCGACTCTACGATTTTCCCTTAAGAACGAGATATATTCATGTGTAGTGCGCTTGTTTCGGCTAATGGATTAAAGAACGAGATATATTTCATGTGTAGTGCGCTTGTTTCGGCTAATTGATTAAAGAACGAGATATATTTCATGTGTAGTGCGCTTGTTTCGGGAAGAATCGTATAATCGGAAGAATTGGAATAATCGGAGAATCGTGCCAAGTAGGAAAATCGGAGAATCGGAAGAATCGTATCTCAAAACTCATTTTTTGCTATTCTCCGATTTAACCATAATCGCACCCTTCTGGGATTTTGCCTTTAAGGGTCCTAGGGCTCTCCTGCCCGCCAAAATAGGGAGCTTAACCACAGATGTTCGTGAGCCACGAGCAGCAACTGGAAGTCGAGTGTTTCCTTTTCTGGCGTGGTTTTGCTTTTTACCACTGACATGAAAAGTTCTTGTTGATGACTGTGGCTTGATGTTACAAACACTTTGGCGTGAAAACACTCCAAAAGAGGAAACATTCAATTTCTGGTTGCGTCCGTGGCTCAAAAACGTTTTTGCTTAAGTTCCCTAATATGGGCCCTGCAGGAACTTAGGGTGGTCAAAGTTAATCATGATCCGTGACCGGCTCATGGAAAAAACCCTTCGGCATTCAATTTGTTTTGACAGCAATGCATTTTAGTAAACGTGGTCCTTCTTCACTGAAACAGCTGCTTGATCTTTGCTATATTAGTTCCATTGTCCACCTCATCGTAATCTAGCTCCATCAGAATTTTGTTCGGCTTCTCTTCTTTCTTGGAGATTACATGTAGGTACACTGTACTTTACAACTAAAGTAAGAATCTACCTTTTGCTGTGCCATGTTGTTCATTCTACATCTGCCACATGCTCTACCAGAAGACAATGATTATCATTACTTTTGGTACTCAAATGAGGAACATTTAACTTTCTTAAAGCAATTTTAAGCTTTTAACATTTGTCTATTTTTCCTTTTGTCCTTTTTTGCCATTATTTTCTTATAGTCCAAATTAATGCAAAAATTCCTATGATGTTTATACTAGCATACAGCAAAACATTGTTATTTTATACAGACCTGCACCAAAAATAACTTGGAAGCTGAATGGGGTGGTACTCACGCATGGGAAAGACTCAATGGAGATCCCAAAGGCATTCCATGGAAGGCAGCTGATTATTGTCAAAGTGCAAAGAGAATTTCATGAAGGCACATATACTTGTGAGGCTGAGAATTCTCAAGCAAGTGCCCAACCAAGAACTACAAGCCTGGTGGTGGAAGGTATGTGTAATATAAATTTAGCTGCAGTACAGGTTAGAAATAAGTGAAGTGCAGTCTGTATCCCTCAAAGAAAAGTTTTCTTCCTCCTAGTGAGATGTGACTCTCGACTCTGGAGACGAGACACTTGTGTCAAGAGGTGTAATTTGCTTCTATAGGGAGATGCAAGATTCATCTTGTGAGAGCTGCCTGAAAACTGTTAGTACTAAGGCTTGACTTCCTTGCAAACTAAATCGTATCCAAGAAGTTTCCATTCAAGTGAAGGACACTTGCATTGATAGAGCAACATCATTTAATTGTCCTGGGCAGATCACGTCGATGCTATCTGCATAAAGATTAACCAGAGGATAGGCCTATTAAGGAGAATCAGAAACCTACTGCCATTACAAACCAGGGCCAGTTACCTTATACAATACCCTAATCCTACCTCTTTTTGATTACGGAGACGTTGTATGGGGGGACAAAAATAACGATACCCTGATGTCAGAATTGCAAATTCTACAAAACAAAGCTGCTAAAGTTATGTTGGAGCTTCCACCACGAAGCTTGTCAACTGAAGCGCCCATAGGAAACCCAAGCTTCTTAAGCCATCCCAAGATGCGCAGAACGTATTAGTAGTAGCAAAAGGACCAGGGGGCACCGTCCTTAACCAGGCATTTTAAATGAAGACTGTATCCACTATGAAGTGAGTGTGTGAGCACTTTTTTGTTTTCTTTTTCTTTTTTCTTTTCCTCTTCTTGTACATCCTCTCAATAATATTGATATTAATCCTAATTTTCAGTCATTCCAAGATGGACATCTGGGAGCCCTCCAAAAAGCAAGGAAACCGTTGATATATATGGAAATGGGACGTTAACTTGTGATGTGTTCGCTATCCCTGAGCCAACTTTTCGGTGGTACAGAGATGGACAAGAAATTTTGGCAGACACGTAAGTTCACTTACATGCTCATCTTTTAGACTTCTACAAGTTAATAATAATAATAATAATAATAATAATAATAATAATGATAATGATTATTATTATTATTATTATTATTATTATTATTATTATTATTATTATTATTATTATTATTATTATTATTATTTGTGTTTGCTGGGGACTGCCAGACTTGAACTGAGAAACGTGCTTGACAGTTACATAGTGACAGTAAAGAAAGGAGAAGAAGGTACAGAGTATCGTTCATGTAGGCCAAAGGTGATGGCCCAATGTTCTGTAACTGACTGAGTAACACATAATTATGGCGATGATGACAATGATGACGACGAGGATGATGATGATGATGATGATGATGATGATGGTGATGATGATGATGATGATAATGATGATGCTATAGAGCAATGTCCTTTGATTAAATCGAGGCAAGGTGTAAAGTCTGCCTTAAATTTGACATTATTTTATAGATGTTTATGCTCGACAGAACATTTAGATGCCTGGTTCTCACAATGTTTGCTACATGTAGAACAAGATGCCTGCTATACTGGCATTACGCGTGATGCTGGGGCTGATTCATTTATTCCAACTGTATGCTTCGCCGATTGATAAAAATATCCTTGCTAATGGAATAGTTTGAGTCACGACGATCGTGTTACGTTGTTTCCCTTGTGTTACGCAACTCAGACTATCAGCGGAAATTTGTGAAATTCCATTACGATAACGTAAGCTTCTCAATGACCTCTTTTTAGTCTCGCGTCGTGGTCTAAGACTGTCAAACAAAGCACGATTCCTTCGCCAGGAACTCACCAATTTCCACCTTTTAAAATGACGGGTGCTTCTTATAAGTTATTAGACTGCAAGCAGTCCCTTTCG
The DNA here is from genome assembly GCF_977016875.1 of Pavona decussata. Lineage (NCBI taxonomy): Eukaryota > Metazoa > Cnidaria > Anthozoa > Scleractinia > Agariciidae > Pavona > Pavona decussata. The sequence continues at coordinate 1,832,203 of NW_028145590.1, forward strand.
AGATGGTGTGCTCATATCGCAGCGAGACTGGAGCGAGGAGAAATAAACGAGAAGAGACTGGGGGAGAGAAGGGAAAGAAAGGGACTGCGCTCTTAACTGTAACAAACGCGTTCGAATTTCCCGTCGCTCCAGCAACGGAAAATTCCGATTGGTCAATAAACAATAGCTGCTGTCAGACAAGTTTGATGTGTAATTAACTTCTTCACACGTGTGATGTCAACACTTCAGATCACTAGGAAAATGGCTTCGGTGAGAGAGAGTAGCAGCGATGTGTTCGTAAATTTAAGCGATCAACTCTGCGGCTTAGTTCTAAAAGAGGAACAGAAGCTAGCAGTAGAAGCGCTTTCTCGGAAAATATGCAATGGCCGTTCTTCCCACTGGTTTTGGAAAATCCATTATTTATCAAAGCTTCGACTTTGCCAACACGGCCTCGATTGTGGTTGTTGTTCCGTTTCGCAGTATTTTCCAAGACCAGTTGCAGTCAAAAGACCTTGGTTTAAAAGCAGTTGCCTTCAAGAAGATCCCACAATTATAAAAAGACATTTGTGCCAACAAGTACAATGTAATTTTCGCATCAGCACGGAACAAGCTTTGTCGGAAGAATTCACCGCAGGATGCTTTAAAATGATATAACAACAGCTTTCTAGTCGTTTTGAGCCACGCTCTTAATTATACTTCGGGCGTTTGTGTCGTCGATTTCTTTTACTCTGGGCCCTGAAGAAAAACTCGAATTTTGGCCTTTTCAAAGAAGCTTGACGATTATTCCCCTTCGCTCCTAATCAGTAATGTTTTGGCCGGTGTTCTGGTCATTGAATAACAATGCGGAGTTGTTATCTATTTGCTGTCATTTTTAATTGGATTTTTAATGGGTTTAACGAATTGTGGGCGGAGTTACCCTGAACGCGTCTGTTACAGCTAAGAGCGCAGTCCCTTTCTTTTCCTTTCCCCTTTTTTCCGCCTCTCCCCAAGCCCCCTTCCGCTCGTTCGCTCTAGTTTTTTGTCGCGCTCAGCTATTTCGCGCGACCTCTCGACTATCCAGAAAGGGACTGCTTGCAGTCTAAAAAGTTATTCTTTCGATTCACCGCTTCAAAATGGTGAAATTTCCGTTTGAAAACGGCGCACTTGAGTCCAGAACATGTGAACAATATGGCGCGACAATTTAATCCATTTTTAATAAATGTATCAAATGATACTTTGACGTCACACAGGTAGGGGTGAGTGGGTCCCCTCCCTCGCAATTAAAGCGACAAGGAGGGATGTTGATTGGCCTGCTGTTGTTGAAGACAATCAGAAAAATACGTCCCGAGTAGGAGAGGGGAGAGTTTAATGAATAAATTAATGTACCGATTTGTGGCTACGACGAAGAAAAAAAAATAAATAAAAAAATAAATCAACCGGGTTTTAGACACGGTATGCCCCCTCAGGGCATCCCGCGTAATGATGCATTTATTTAGAATGTAGATGAGTGAGTTGGATGAAAGTTAAATATTAAAGAGCCATTAATTTACTTACACTACAGGTGAACATACGTTTGTGTGTTTTCTTTGTACAGAACACAGGTCACACGGGATGTTAATAAGCTCCATTTCAAAGTCGTTAGATTGGCTGAGGCTGGTATTTATCAATGTGTGGCTGAGAATACTCATGGAATGATTGTGTCTTCCACTTATGTCCATGTTTTAGGTGAGTACTCATTTATTTTTTTAGCCCTTTAAACCCCTGATGTCAAAGAACAAATTCTCCTATCTTGTCTCCATAATTTTTTAATAAAAGTACTTTCAATTGGCTCCAGGGCCAGGTTGTTCAAAAGCCAATTAAGGCTAATCCATGATTAAAAGATAACCGAGGTTCTTCGCTCACTTGTTAAAAATGTTTCTAAAAGCTAATTTCAACGGTAAAGAAAAGTCTACGTTAAAACTAAGGGGCAAAAATCTTTTGGAAACATTTGTTTTAAACTAGAGCCAAAGTTCACGTTAACCCAGAATTAGCTTAAGGACGGTGCCTACTATTACCGAAGTATTTTTGTGCAGTTTATGACTATGCAGGAAAAGTAGATCTTAACAAGGCCCATTGGAATCCAAAAAGAAAATTGGGGGTAGCCATGCATTTTTTAGAGATAATTAAGCAACAATATCTCTAAAAAGCGCCAAAACATAAAGCAATGTATGGGATTTTTTCTTAAATTGAAGCTAAACCCTTTCCCGCCCGAGGGAAATGTCGAATTTTTCTAAATCGCTAACTATGAACTGGGAGACCACATGTGATACATTTACAGTGTATACCATTTAAAAAGTATTTTCTGGGGTGTGCTATAAATCACACCAACAGAGATGGAAGAGGTCACATATTAGAGTGAGAAAAGTCCAAAATGAAAGAAGAAAAACATTGGAAACTTTCCTATTCGTTGTACATACTGGGTATCCCCCTAAACTATTGCTTAATGTACAGCTCTCAGTACATTGCTTGTTGTAAGATACATTGTATCAACTGGACATTTAACGTACGAAGGAAAAAAAATCCAAAAGTTTGAGGGGTGGTAAATCAAGTCTCAGATAGGAGAGGGGCATGATTTTATGCCTTCAATTTATAGATCTTTCAACGATCTTTTGGTTGTGCAAATTTTACACAAATTGACCAAATACTGAGCTCATAATTGCGTCTTGTGCTATATGGCACTCTTGGGCGGGAAAGGGTTAATTTTCTCTGAAAAATGCATGGTTACCCCCAATTTTCTTTTGAGATACAAAAGGCATTTGGTAAGTTCTGCTTTGTCCGTATAGTTTTAAACCGCGCAAAAATATTCCTGTATTAGTAGGCACCACCCATAGGAAACCCGAGTATATCGCGATGCGCAGAACATGTGCGCAGTACTTAACAATAGTAAGCACCATCCTTAATTGAGTTCTGTACAACTGGGCCCAGAAGTCATTAAATTAAATAATGACCAGACAATGATTAGTGGCTGCTGTTTCTTGGGCATGTTACAAAGGCCGCTTATTAAGCTAATCAAAGGTCTGGAATTGCGTTACCAAGTGATCCAGTTTTTAGATTTGCTCCTGAAGTGACTGATAAACTGAATTTACAACTTGTTTTATAAAATGTTTTACAGCTTTGCCACCGTCTTTTGAAAAGAGAGGATTTGGGCCATTTTACCTGTTTCAAGACAGTGAAGGGCGTTTGAAATGTGATCCCGACGCTGCACCTAGACCAAATTCATACAGGTGGTTCAAGGATGGAACTGAAATCATTATGACCTCCCCTTACCGTTTGGAAAGTGATGGCACCTTGGTTATCAGTAAAGTCCAGCGTAGCCGTGATGCTGGTCAATATAAGTGTTCTGCCACAAACTTTTTGGCCACTGCTGAAGCTACAGCCGAAGCCACAGTCCTTGGTAAGGATTTATGCCATTTTTATGTTGAATCTCTTTTATTCACCAGATGCCCACCCCCACCACCCCCCTTGTTAACATAAAATAATGTTTTAGAAAGTACAGAGTAGTTATAATACATTATACACAACAGGCAGTTTTCACAGCACTTGAAAATTTGTCAAGGTATTTTAGCTTGTGGCGAGCCACTTCTGCGTGCTTAACGCCTGGAATAAAGCCCTACATGTAAGTGACTTCTGAGAAACTGAGCACTAGATTCTCCTTCCAAATTGCCTTGTATTCACTAGTGAAACAAAAGGAGAATTTGACCTTACATCAAGGTCACTTAGGGCCTTCTTCCACACACCCCTTGAGTTAACCCTTCAAACCCCAGTATCAAAACGCATATTCTTCTTATTTCTCTCCACACATTTTGTATGGAACCACTAGGGAGTAGCTGTTTGAACATCAAATATACATGTATGTGACCTAAATCAGGGTTGGCTACTCCTTGGAGTCCTTGAAAAGCCCTGGAATTTAATATTTTAGATTTCAAGGGCACTTAAAAAGCCCTTGAAAAGAAGAATTTTTGCTATAAGTGCTTGAAAATTATGAAAACTCCTTGAAGTTTTATTCGGACGGGGAATAATGTAGGATTGTATCAAAGTAATTCAGGGATTGAGTGCAGATTTCAAAATCGGGGCCAGAAAATCATTATATCTGGGGGAGCTTTTTTAAAGTTGCTATTGACCAATGAAAACTTTTAGAAACATAGTGGACAAGACAAAGTAAACTTGCTTTGAATACTCCTTGAAAACTCAGTTTTTAGTGCTTGAATACTCCTTGAATTTTAAGTCCAAAAACCATCACGGACTATGTAAATATAAACCAGTGATAAACTGTGTTTGCAAGGACCACCATGACAAAATGAAAGTACGGATCCCGTAGTGAAGGATCTAATAAGCAAAAAATTTTAAAGCAAATAATCTAAAAAAAGAGCAAGGTTGATTTCACAAACATACCCTGAAGAAGAAAGGCCGTGCCTTTCGAAATATTGGAAAATGTACTTCCTTGACCGTGAAATCAGCCTTGCTCTTTTTTTTTAGATTATGTAAATATACATGTTTAATTACATAGTCGTAAGAAATTAGCAGCGGATCAAGTACATCTGTCATATCGTAAGCAGAAATTGGTTTAGTGTTAGGGCTTAAAGGAAGAGTAGCCTGTTTTACAAACTGATTTGTGGCATGCATAATCTGGTTGGTTGGTGGCATTTTTAGTAATTAGGGGGAGGTGCCTAAGAGTTGCATAACTACCAGCTGCACATCAACAGTATCCATAGCAACCCTGTGAGCGGACCCATCCACCAAGTACCGTCACGCTGAATCCGAACATTCAGTGGAAACCCGAGGAAGATGGCCCCACAACAATTCTACTTATCCAAAAGGGGGGAGGGAGGGAGGGGGGGGGGGGTGGCTTGAGACCAAACATTCTTAAGCACCAAACATGCAACGGGCAATCATATAATAATTATTATTGATCTGGACACTGAGATGAAGTGAGAGCTTTAAAGCTACAAAGCTCCTGCTGAAACCAGTATGACCACCCGGACGACACAGTACGTCCATGGGACAGCATTGTCCCGCATTTACCTTAGCCTAAATTTCATTTAGCCACATAATAAACAAGCAATATATGTGCTTTTGACTGGTTTCCCAATATCCCTGCTGTATACAGTCAACTCTCGCCTTGTGTGCTATTACAGACAACCTGATAACACGGACAGGGTACAGATGTTTGACTGAAATAAATTTCGATTATTACAGACTATTTCTTTTAAGGGCACTTACTTGCGGTCCCAAGGGTGTCCGCAATAAGGGAGTTGACTATAGCCCTCAAGAAATGATGACTATTCTTTCTATTCAGATAAGACCCAGATCACCATAGCACCACAAGACCAGCAGGTGGTTGAGGGCACTCGAGTAGATCTACGATGTGAGGCAACGGCGGATCCCACACTTGAACTTGGCTACTACTGGAAAAGGGATGATGCTGTGATTGTCTACAATTCGAAGTTTCAGTGGCTGGCATCACAGAATGTTCTGACAATCATTGATATCACAGTTGACGACGCTGGTGTTTATACTTGTTTCGCTTATACACCTGAGCCAAAGAAATCGGAAGATTCTGCATCTGCTACGATTGATATTGCAGGTACTAATATTATTTTATTTGTTTGTTTGCAACGGAAGCTACAGTGTACTAGATAAATATAGATGGCCACCTCTTGACAATAGGGAGCTTAAGCAGTGATAACGACGAGCCAGTGAGAAAATAAAAAAAATAAAACAATAATTTATATTAGCCTGAAAACAGGGGCTCTACACTTACAAGTGTCATACTCATAAACTGTGGTACATTCCTCTGTAGTCCATTGCAAAGCAATGACATGAAATGACCACAGTCTGCGGGTTTCAACCTAAACACATTATATTTGATTTTCCATTCTCTTTTTGAACTTTAAAGCCGCCCCTATGGCATTAGCTCCTGGATACACTGTAGTTCAGCCACATTACAGGAACTAAATGAGTAGAAATCATCGCGATTTATTCAGAAAATGCGAAGGCAATTTTTAAGTCCCTTTTTCGATGGTGTCGTCGTCGCCTCTGCTTAAGGTCCTTAATGCCCACATTCTTTGCATGACTTGCAAGTGTCCCCACAAACAGAAAAAGGTTGTTTCTGAAGTTCATGCTGACGACTACATGTACATGTACATGAAGTGTGGGGCAAACTTTTGGGAAACAAGATGCCTATACTGGCATATAGGCGAGATGCATTTATGCCAACTGTATGCTTCGCAGATTTATAAAACTATCCTTGCTAATGGAATAGTTTGAGTCACGACAATCGCGTTACGTTGTTTCCCTTGTGTTACGTGAGATAGGGTTTCACCGGAAATCTCGGAAATTCCATAACGATAACGTAAGCTGCTCAATGACCTCTTTTTATTCTCCCATCGTGGTCTAAAACTGTCAAACAAAGCACAATTCCTTCGCCAGGAACTCCCCAATTTCCACCGTTTTAGCTGTCGAGTGCTTCTTAGAAGTTATTCTTTCAATTTCCCCCTTCAAAATGTTTAATTTTCCGTTTGAAAACGGCAGACTTGAGTCCACAACATGTTACCAATATGGCAACACAAATTTAATCCGAGATTAATGAATAAATCAAATGATGCTTTGACGTCACACAAGTAGGGGTGAGTGGGTCCCGTCCCTCGCGATAGATGCGACAAGAATTGATTTTGATTGGCCTTGCTTTTGTTGAAGACAATCAGAACAATTCATCCTTAGTAGGAGAGGGCAGAGTTTAATGAATAAATAAATGTGCAGATTTGTGGCTACCACGATATAAAAGATACGGAGCCCGTTATTAGACACAGTATGCCCCTCAGGGCATCCCGCGTACAAAGAAAGGTACATGTACATGTACAGTGTACATGTAACCAGGCTGAGAAAATATCAAGTTAAAATTCAGACATGATTGCAACTTTGGCATTGCTGATTTGTCACTGAACAAAATAATAATGAATATTTTGAGAGCGCATAACTTATAAATTATATTATTATGCTGATTTAAACTGTGCGTGGAAGATACGCATACACTACAAACATGTGTACTGTTCCTATAGCCGACTCAGAGCAGGTTATCTACTTATCATATACATAATACTGTGAAACTTATCAGTTATCAAACAAAAGCCTGGAAAAAAAGGCTGGATTGTTAATTAAAACAATTTATAAATTATTATTAAATAGTTGTTATGGCTTTACAGTATTTAACCCAATGTTTTTTGGCTCATCATTTCAATTACAACCAAAGATCAACGATAAAAAAAACCTTTTGGCGTCTTCATGACACTGCATTTATTATGAAGATGGAATGAAAATTAGACTTTAGATGTTTGCAAAAAATAACCAAATAAATTAGGATAACAATCAAACAAACAAATTCATTTTGATTGGCAATGATTTACATTCCAACTTTATGGTGTCATAAAGATGTTAAAATGTGTTTCTTATTGTTGAGTACTGCTTTACAAAAGAGCAAAATGATGATGAGCAAAACTTTACTCATCATTCGATCAGACAAATATGAATTACTCAGTGGCTTGCGTTTTTGTTTAGGGGCTCCATATCCTCCAACAAATCTTGAGTTATCTACAGACTGCAAAAATCGTAGCACAACTCTCAAATGGGTAACCGGTGCATCTAACAACGCAACAATCACACATTTTCTCATCGAGCGATTGTCGGATCATGCTAATGATGTGTGGCGACTAATTGCAAATGTCACAAATTCCAATACTACATCAGTTGCACTCAATCTTACTGGCTGGGCAACGCTGTATTTCCGCGTTAGAGCTGTGAACCGGTTTGGGCCAAGCCGTGCCAGTTTACCTACAACTTCACTCTGCCGAACTGAAGAAGGAGGTATGTTGGTATAATTTTTTATACATGTTAGTAGGCTTGGAAATTAAAAAGGGCGCCAGGGCAGCCTTCTCGCCAAAAGCTTGGTGTCTGGCAATAACTGAATCCATTCTTCACAACTTTCATAATGGGCTCAGTACTAAGACCCCATCCACACTAATGCAATTTGTTTGAATTAAAATGCATTCTTTCTGATACATTTTCGCCTATCATCCACACTAAGGGTGCGTTGTTTTTTTTTTTTTTTTTTGGGGGGGGGGGGGGGGGGAATCCAAAACGGATTTGTGATCTCAGATTATTCAGATCATGGTGCATCTAAGGAACCGATGAAAATTAGTCCGAATGAGCTGAGATCACAAATCTGTTTTGGATTCTCCCAAATCCACTCTGGACAAGGATTTGTTCATTCCTTTGATGCACCATGATCCGAATGATCTTTGATCACAAATCCGTTTTTGGATTCTCCCAAAAACAGGCACCCTAAAACACCTTAAAACGCTGATAAAAACGGAGATTTTCGAAAACGGTTTCAAAAGTGGTGATGTTTGAAAATGGTGACCAAAATAGAGTCATATGCTATCAGTTCCAGTCCAAATAAGAGCATCGATCCAAGATGGAAGATGGTTAACACAAGCGTAATCTCAGGTCCCAGCCGTTTTTGTTTGTACCTGATTGTTTGTCAACAACAACAGACTATTCTTCGGTACTGATTCTCTTTGCTTACTATTATTCCGATAACAGTTCCAGATAAATGGCCAGACAACTTCAGAGGAGTTCCAGGGAAGGCAGAGGAACTTGATATTGTTTGGGATGTAAGTAGCTCCAAGATGATCTTTAAAAAAAATGGTTGGGAGATCTGGAAGCACATTAGTGTAGTGGTTTGTACATCAGACTTTTGATTGGACAGTCGAAAGATCAGGGGGTCATTGCTTGAGTTGAGGCTAGTTTGGTCTCTTTATTGCTGTTGTTTTCCTCAGACAATAAACTTTGCTCCACATTGTCTCTCTTCACCCAGGTGTGTAAATGGGTAACGCCGACATACTGCAGGGGGTAACCCTGCGATGGACTAGCATCCCATCCAGCAAGAGTAGCAGTACTCCCAGTTGCTTCATGCTTCAGAAACAGGGTTATAAGCAGGGTGAACCACATATAGGCTCTTGTGCAACTTAGACCTTTTTACTCTTAGATATAAAGCCTGGATCCTCTTGTACCACCTCATTTCCTGCAACATTTCCATGTTTGGCCAACAATAATTTGTTCAATTTTAGTCCAAGTACAGCACCAGGTATCCCTACAAGATACCGCCAATCTGAAAAAATCACTGACATGCCTGCAAAGTTAAGCTTGAGTCAACTTAAACCGGCACATCAGTGATCAAGTCCTGGGATGTCTTGTGATGTGGGCTGCTGATGTTCTCATGTACCGCAACAGTGTCCCAGGCTACAGTAATTACAATTTGAAAACTGTTTTTGTTGTTCAGATGTCAACTGTAAAATGTGCAGACGTAAAGTTAAATTGATAAACTTGAACTTCACATCAAATGATAATTTTCCTTATGGTCATTTTCTCACGTTGCTGTTTGCCATTTTTGTTTTCCCAGCCCATGCCACTGGTAGAGTGGAATGCGCCCAACCTTTACTACAGACTGTGGTATGCGAAAGCACCTGGGCCATTATCAGAGCCTGTAAGGATTAGTGACCCTACTCTTGGCAAATTCAATGTACCAGATGCTGGTTATTATCAGGAATACCAGTTCAAGATCCAGGCTGGAAATGATGAAGGCTTGGGACCTGAGAGTCCCCTGGTAAGGGCATTTTCTGGACAAGACCCACCTGAGAGAAAACCAGAGGATGTCACTGTAGGCACTGTGACAGCACGCAGTGTTGAGCTCTCTTGGAAGCCTGTTACTGTCACGAGAGGAAGTGTGGATGGCTACAGGGTAAGTCCCACAATTACTTACAACTAGATTTTTGAGAATGATGTACATTGTATTGTGCAGTAACAAAAAAAATCCATACCCACCCCATGGAAGGGAGTAAGGGGTCTTAGAAGTAAAGAAATTTTAGAAGGAAAGTAATGAAGCTGAACTGGAATTTCTTGCGGGAAGGGAGGAGTGTTAAAAAAAACCCTTCCATTGGGGGAGTATGGATATTTTCTGGAACTGCGCCTTCTGAATGCTGAAATCTGATCTTCCTAGCTGCAATTTAAAGTGAGGAAAAGTGGCCATCTTTATTACCTTATTTTCATCTTTGTGGTGTGCACTTGTGCGGTGAAGAGATGAACACAAAGTCGTACAGAATTACGTACAACAGGGTAAAATGTAATGATTGAACAGGGAGAACTACCTTACTGATTATTCCGCAACCGTAAAGGGATAGTGTCACCTATTCTTGGCGTTACATACTCTTATCGGATAGAACGTTTAAATAAGGGTTCCATTTTCA